>NW_018406385.1:772220-872256 GCF_002113885.1 Mizuhopecten yessoensis
ACACACACACACACACACACACACACACACACACACACACACACCCTACCCACACCCTTTTACTTTGCTCTACTCTACCCCATGACTAATTGCCCCTGAAACCTGATTAGGAAGCTATTGCCCTAAGACCATACCCTCATTGATCCACGCATGTTTAGGTACAAACGTACATGCACAAACGGAGAAATACATATTGTAGATCTATTGAAGTTTGACTTGGTCTCAGTCCCTATGTTATCTGACATCAGACCCCTATACCCTCTGTAGTACACCCCCCTCAGAGTGTGCCAGACAGTCATAGTTTCTCCTGTACCAGGATTCAGACAGGTAAGATTTACCTGTAGAAAAGTCAATAAAGATACCTTCATTGTTATGATCGATAAAGAAAACCTATATTCTTATCAATACTAGAGGTGCATATCATGAATGTAAAAATTACATATATTTAGTACATTTTTTTTTTCTTATTCATAATAGTTTCCTACATGCACGAGCTTGCCTTTCAAACTGAAAAAATATATATAATAACTCCCGTAACACGTAAACAAGAATCAACTATATTTTCATAATAAAATAAAAGATGTATAACAAAAAACCTGTTTATCTGTGAATGAAATTTAATTAATAGACATGGTATAACATGTATACATTTCAAATCTCCGATGCATGTATTTGCATGTACTAATACTTAAGCACATTATCGGTCTCCAAATCCTACGAAAAATCTAAAAGTGTATGGAAGTATTAAAGACGATATAAAAAATAGAAATAGAGGTACTGGATCCTTAACACAGGAGTCTGAAATTATATCATTTTTAATTATTATTAGGCTTGTTAATTATTACGTTTCTCGTTAAAAAAAACGTAACAAGTTTACTTACTGTCAATATTAATTAGTATTTTATTCGGTAAGCAGGTGGAAACACTTCTGACCATAACTGATTATTATCTGTGTGTCGCGTTGATCTGTTAGCGTACGTCAGGTCTTTGTGATGGATATCTTACATGTACCAATATTTGATCGACCTTTATCTTTATAAATCACGAGACAATTCTGTTTGTTTCACACTCATCCATTATGCAAACGAAATGGCAAAATTTAAATCATTCTTATGTGCCTTGATCCTCGTAGCCTACAGTGTACTGACGTTTCTTCCTATGCATTGTGGGTATGTTCGTTTCGTTTTAGATATTTTATATGCTTCCGCTTTTTATGTAAACCCGTTCTTGTCACCACAAACGAATCACCGTTTGTAAGCGTCATCCGTAGCACTTCCGTACCGTTTGCGTAGCACTTGCGTAGCATTTCCGTATCGTTTGCGTAGCACTTGCGTACCATTTCCGTACCATTTCATTTTGCGTAGCATTTCCGTACCGTTTGCGTAGCACTTCCGTACCGTTTGCTTCCAAGGTGTAACAGCGAACTTGTACGGTTCTGTATGTATAATATAAGCTGTATTTCTCAGTGTACAGGTAACTCTCGATATCATGCCCCTCGTTTCATTTGCCACTTCGTTTACTGACAATCTATTTCAATGTCACTTTTTCTCGTTTTCTTCAAAATTCCTAAATACATTTCCTTCAATTTATTGTCAAATCCCTTTATAACGCCAAACTTTCTCTGGTGGCAGTATAACGAGGTTTTACTGTATGACAATGTATTACTAGTAACTCGCAAACATCATCAGAGAACATCACTACACCCTCCCAAAATGGTTGTAACAAAAACACTAAAACCAGTTTTGGTGTACCGGACATGTATGTTTTCATTAGTAAAATGTCATCAGTGAAACCAAGGGTGTTGTTGTTGAAATTGTAAATGACGCATAACATAGGGAAACATATTAAGGATCCCCGTACCACTGGCAAACAAAAATACGTATTTTTACTGGCATTTTCAATAGCTTTGATTTATTAAATCTGAAAAGAACACCATACCTTACGGGAAGTTTATGAAAAACAATGATGATTGAATAAATAAAACATAATCAACGACAGCGTTCTGAGTGTAAACATCCCACTGGGCTAGACCAGGATTAGAACTGTACACCTCAGATTGTTTAACTGAGGGTATCTCTCTTTCCAACTGAGGTGTCTGTTCGACGGAGGTGTTTCTGGTTCAATCGTGCTATAGTTATATCCAAAACGGAAATTAAGGGGAGGTCACTGTATGTATAAAAACTACTGTGGAGTGAGACAGGGGTCCTTAAATGATTCAATTATATATTAACGAATGCAACAGAGCGCATTACGCGACAAATAGATTGCATCGATGACAGATGTCAACGTTGATGAGATGTGGTAAGCTATTTGAGCACGCATATAACTGGAGAAAAAATCTGAAGGTGACACCTCGTTAACCGAGATGATGACCCGATGAATTATTCAAACAATCTAGTTCAAACAATATTTATACAATAAGTGTATTTGCGTGGCTTCCATTTGTGTCACGGGTTAAGTCAGCAATTATTGATGAAAAAGCGTCTGAGTTTGTCACAGACGATGTATGGTGCCTTTGCGCGCTAAATGTGTTTCAGTACCGTTGAGAAGCTGAAACTTATGAAACCGTCCAATTCTCTTCTTGACAACCTTTTCTTACGAATTCAATTTCAATTGGTGGTCACACTAAAAGTGAACTAAACCATGCCATGGTTAACATGTTATCATGGTATATCGTGACCTGACAGTTGAAATTTGATGCTTTAACGACCAAATTGCGTGTTGAAACCTAAACGTTTAACGAACTCAGCGTACAATTCAATTAGTTAAATAATGGAGTAAGTGTGTTTTCAATGTTTTTCAATAAAGAAAAAACATTTTTTAAGAAATTGAGAAACTTTTTTTCGATTTATGTTGCCAAAGTGACATTTGTTTTCCAGTTTGCACGGTATACAATTATCTCTTCATCTTATAACAGCATGCGATCATCATTTAACATTGAAGTGTATAAGGAATATATGGTAATGGTTCTATATAATGGGAATAGGGTTCTTTTGAAATATCTCGATCCCATCTTTTATTTCACATTATATCTTAGACCGGGAAACGTGCGTGCAATATTCTATTAAATGTACACAAAGAGACGGTTTTTTCTTTAAATAATATAATTTGGTTAAATTCATCATTTTAGAGAAGATTTTCTCTCGGAAAAAACAAAAATCACACAATTTTTAAATTAACTATTCCGTGTAAGGATCGCTTATCTATCAAGGGAAAGCTAGATCAATAGGGGACACAATTGTCTGTTTCTCTCGTCCTACAGCCTTGTATAATGAGCACAAAGACAGATAGATTACCGGTGATCCTTTCTTTCTCAGACTAACATAGAAACATTGACTTAACTCAAAACATAAATTATTAATGAAGCTACAATTTCATGTTTCAACGCTAATTGAGATATTCCGCGCCATTCTCTGGCTGATCTTGTTATGTCTGGCTCTGTTAACGGATTGAAATAGCTGCTACTGTTATCGCGGTCAGATCATAGATCAGGGCCGTTTTCGTTTAAACGGTCAAACCGATCGGACCACTGTTGTTAATTTATTAAATAAGGTCGGACCTAGTTATCTGATGCTGCTTTCAGGCGAGCCTTGAGAAAGCCTTGCAAGGCCTGCATCCACATTTGCAGGTCCGCCAGGATTTATAACCGAAATTGTTACATTTATAAACGGTCAAACCAGTTGTTCCGCATAAACGAACAGGCCCCAGTTTTTAAACATGTACATGTGCTAGTGTTATATGGCTGAATGAACCAAATATATTTTTGCATATTTGCTTTATCAGATTTTAATTTACCATGTAATACATGACCAGTGTTGGTGGCTGATTAGATAGTGTGTGCTATTTGAGATGAGAATTCTCTCCCGAACACGATAAAGCACTCTGGGTCTGCTGTATCAATCAGCCTTATCTTAATGATACGTTTAGGGTGAAATATGAACTGCTGATCATTTCATACTGACCGTGGGTTTTTTGTGTCTCAATATAAATGTCCCGATATCTGAAATAATCAGCCTCTTTACATGTGCAAATATCTACTTAAAACATACTGTAAAACATTTACTGGTCTTTTGAGGAAGCTAGATATCACTGATTATTGTACGATACGGTCCTGACTACAGATTGTTTAAGAACTTGTCTAGATAATTGAATATTATATGATTGGATCAAGACAATATATTAATAAAGAACTTGGTCCAGATAATAGATCATTGTACGACTTTGTCTTAACCATAGATTTTACTGAGCCCCTACCACGGAATAATGGTACGACAGAGTCAAGACCCCATAGTACATAAATGATATGATCGGGTCCAGACCACAGAGTATTTAACGACAGGACCAAGACCTCATCTAAATCATTTTATAAATGGGTCAAACCATATATTATTGCATGATTAGGTCAAGACCTCAGCTAAATTATTTCATGATTTGGTCCAGACCTCAGATTATTTTACGACTAGGTCCGGACCTCAGCTAAATTATTTTAGGTTGGGTACAGACATCAGCTAAACTAATGCATGATTGAGACCAGAATTCAAATGAAACATTGTACGATTTGGTCCAGACCTCAGATTATTGTACGATTTGGTACAGACCTCAGATTATTGTACGATTTGGTCCAGACCTCATATTATTGTTCGACTAGGTCCAGACCTCAGATTATTGTACGATTTGGTCCAGACATCAGACTATTGTACGACTAGGTCCAGACCTCAGATTATTGTACGATTTGGTCCAGACCTCAGATTTTTGTTCGACTAGGTCCAGACCTCAGATTATTGTTCGACGAGGTCCAGACCTCAGATTATTGTTCGACTAGGTCCAGACCTCCGATTATTGTTCGACTAGGTCCAGACCTCCGATTATTGTTTGACTAGGTCCAGACCTCAGATTATTGTTCGACTA
This sequence comes from Mizuhopecten yessoensis, assembly GCF_002113885.1. NCBI lineage: Eukaryota > Metazoa > Mollusca > Bivalvia > Pectinida > Pectinidae > Mizuhopecten > Mizuhopecten yessoensis. The sequence continues at coordinate 777,129 of NW_018406385.1, forward strand.
GGTCTAGACCTCAGCTGAATGATTTTATGATTGGGTCCAGACCTTAGATCATTGTTTGAATAGGTTTCAGAACATGTTTTATTTTTACTCTACAAATGAGGCCAAACTACAGATTATTGTGTCCGCATTTTATGTCATTAAAATGACAATTTTTCACTAAAGTCGTTCTTTTTCCCCCCGTTTGACTTCTATCCTTTCTGAAATTCTGATTGCATAGCTCATTCTGTGTCAGCCTGTTTTTTAAGTTAAGCATCCATCTACCACTATCAAACATGTCACTATGCATTGAACATTACTATACCTTCAATAAATCATGTCTGACAAAATCATACCTACAAGCCTTTTTTATTTAAAATATAATTATAAAGATGAGAAAAACAGTAAAGAATCTACAGCAATGCTGTAGTGTAAAAATGAAATGAGACCAAAATTCGAACCCTGAACTTCAGATCACTAACCAACTTAGCTGTACTACCTAGTCAACATAAGCACACTAGCCAAGTCGTGCTAAAGTTATATCCAAAGGGAAATTAAGGGGAGATAACTGCATGTACGAAAGCTTAGTGTGGAACTCTCTAGTGTTTTGCCAGAAGTGGGGCAAGGATCCTTAATATGTATCGTCTTTCTATAAGTCATTGTATAGTTATGCCGTCTTGTTTTCTGTTGGTCTCTCTGTCTTATTCGTCGATATTGTCACTTTTTCTGTCTTTTGAGTTATCTTTTTACCAATAGAACATGGAGTGTCGATACATGTCTTCTTTCGAAACCTGATATGAGTCATTTTATAGATCTAGAGCAGAGCAAAAGGGATGTAGGCTATTACGGATTTAAGTAAAGGATTACCTATCAGTAGCTGTGCTCATGGCAATTTATAGATCTAGAGCAGAGCAAAAGGGATGTAGGCTATTACGGATTTAAGTAAAGGATTAGTATAATTTACCTATCAGTAGCTGTGCTCATAGCAATTTCAACTAATTGTGCATTTGCTTTTTATGAGTATGAAAAAATAGAACAATTAAAGTGCACGTTTAATTCCATTTTAATAAAGAACTGAAACATTAGACAATCTTCAAATTGGCTGGAGTCTAGACTGTGTGTCTCTATTATAGTTTGATACTTCATTCCGCTAAGGGCGCTGCCACACGTAAACAACAATGGTGTTGATGGATTGTACTTTTGCAGAAGGAATTAAGTTTATCTTTGATCTGGAATAGATTGACATTGAAAGGAGTATGTGTTGAGGAATTTTATTACAGGTATTGTTACACTGTTAAAAATAGACCTAAATATCATACACACTAATGTTATCAGTGGTGTATTATTTTCCACGGTAAAGGCAGTGCATAACGTTTCCTACACTGTAACGGTATACACTATACAATCTCAAATAACTATTTATACGTCTTGTTCATATCTATTTTTGGTATGAAATGAAACCTCAAAAAGTAAATTAATCATTTGACATTGAATAAATTACCGTCCACTTTACTGCCCGCGAAAGTCACCACTATTGTCCACTTTACTGCCCGCGAAAGTCACCATTACTGCCCACTTTACTGACTTAGAAAGTCACTACTACTGTCCACTTTGCTGACCTAGAAAGTCCCTACTACTTCCCACTTTACTGCCCGCGACAGTCACCACTATTGTCCACTTTACTGACCTAGAGTGTATTATTTTCCACGGTAAAGGCAGTGCATAACGTTTCCTACACTGTAACGGTATACACTATACAATCTCAAATATCTATTTATACGTCTTGTTCATATCTATTTTTGGTATGAGATGAAACCTCAAAAAGAAAATTAATCATTTGACATTGAATAAATTACCGTCCACTTTACTGACGTAGATAGTCACCACTACTGCCCACTATACTGACCTAGAAAGTCCCTACTACTTCCCACTTTACTGCCCGTGAAAGTCACCATTACTGCCCACTTTACTGACCTAAAAAGTCACTACTACTTCACACTTTACTGACCTAAAAAGTCACTACTACTTCACACTTTACTGACCTAAAAAGTCACTACTACTTCCCACTTTACTGACCTAAAAAGTCACTACTACTTCACACTTTACTGACCTAAAAAGTCACTACTACTTCCCACTTTACTGACCTAGAGTGTATTATTTTCCACGGTAAAGGCAGTGCATAACGTTTCCTGCACTGTAACGGTATACACTATACAATCTCAAATAACTATTTATACGTCTTGTTCATATCTATTTTTGGTATGAGATGAAACCTCAAAAAGTAAATTAATCATTTGACATTGAATAAATTCCCGTCCACTTTACTGACGTAGAAAGTCACCACTCCTATCCAATTTACTGACCTAGAAAGTTACCACTCTTGTCCACTTTACTGCCATAGAAAGTCACCACAACTGTCCGCTTTACTGACCTAGAGTGTATTATTTTCCACGGTAAAGGCAGTGCATAACGTTTCCTACACTGTAACGGTATACACTATACCATCTCAAATAACTATTTATAGGTCTTGTTCTTATCTATTTTTGGTATGAAATGAAACCTCAAAAAGTGAAGTAATCATTTGACATTGAATAAATTCCCGTCCACTTTACTGACCTAAAAAGTCACTACTACTTCCCACTTTACTGACCTATAAAGTCACCACTACTCTCCACTTCACTGACCTAGAAAGTTACCACTACTGTCCACTTTTCTGACCTAGAAAGTCCCCATTACTGTCCACTTGACGGACCTAGAAAGTCACTACTACTTCACACTTTACTGACCTATAAAGTCACCACTACTCTCCACTTCACTGACCTCGAAAGTCACCATTACTGCCCACTTTACTGACATAGAAAGTCACCACAACTGTCCGCTTTACTGACCTAGAGTGTATTATTTTCCACGGTAAAGGCAGTGCATAACGTTTCCTACACTGTAACGGTATACACTATACAATCTCAAATAACTATTTATAGGTCTTGTTCTTATCTATTTTTGGTATGAAATGAAACCTCAAAAAGTAAATTAATCATTTGACATTGAAAAAATTACCGTCCACTTTACTGACTTAGAAAGTCACTACTACTGCCCACTTCACTGACCTCGAAAGTCACCATTACTGACCACTTTACTGACCTAGAGTGTATTATTTTCCACGGTAAAGGCAGTGCATAACGTTTCCTACACTGTAACGGTATACACTATACAATCTCAAATATCTATTTATACGTCTTGTTCATATCTATTTTTGGTATGAGATGAAACCTCAAAAAGTGAAGTAATCATTTGACATTGAATAAATTACCGTCCACTTTCCTGCCCGCGAAAGTCACCATTACTGACCACTTTACTGACCTAGAGTGTATTATTTTCCACGGTAAAGGCAGTGCATAACGTTTCCTGCACTGTAACGGTATACACTATACCATCTCAAATAACTATTTATACGTCTTGTTCATATCTATTTTTGGTATGAAATGAAACCTCAAAAAGTGAAGTAATCATTTGACATTGAAAAAATTACCGTCCACTTTACTGACGTAGATAGTCAACACTACTGTCCACTTTTCTGACCTAGAATGTCACCATCACTGTCCACTTAACTGACATAGAAAGTCACCACAACTGTCCGCTTTACTGACCTAGAATGTCACCATTACTGTCTACTTTACTGACGTAGAAAGTCACCACTCCTGTACACTCCATTGACCTAGAAAGTCACAACTACTGCCCACTTTACTGACCTAGAGTGTATTATTTTCCACGGTAAAGGCAGTGCATAACGTTTCCTACACTGTAACGGTATACACTATACCATCTCAAATAACTATTTATACGTCTTGTTCATATCTATTTTTGGTATGAGATGAAACCTCAAAAAGAAAATTAATCATTTGACATTGAAAAAATTACCGTCCACTTTACTGCCATAGAAGGTCACCATTACTGTCTACTTTACTGACGTAGATAGTCAACACTACTGTCCACTTCACTGACTTAGAAAGTCACTACTAATGTCCACTTTACTGTCCAAGAAAGTCACCACTACCGCCCACTTTACTACCGACTACTTTACTGAACCTAGAAAGTCACCCTCACTGTCCACTTCACTGACCTAGAAAGTGACCACTACTGCCCACTATACTGACCTAGAAAGCCACCACTACTGTCCAATTTACTGCCCGCGAAAGTCACCACTACTGTCCGCTTTACTGACCTAGAGTGTATTATTTTCCACGGTAAAGGCAGTGCATAACGTTTCCTACACTGTAACGGTATACACTATACAATCTCAAATATCTATTTATACGTCTTGTTCATATCTATTTTTGGTATGAAATGAAACCTCAAAAAGTGAAGTAATCATTTGACATTGAATAAATTCCCGTCCACTTTACTGCGCGCGAAAGTCACCACTACTAGTGACCACTTCATTGACCTGGAAAGTCACCACTACTCTCCACTTCACTGACCTCGAAAGTCACCATTACTGACCACTTTACTGACCTAAAAAGTCACTACTACTTCCCACTTTACTGACCTAAAAAGTCACTACTACTTCACACTTTACTGACCTAGCAAGTCACCATTACTATCCACTTTACTGACCTAGAAAGTCACCACTACTGCCCACTTTACTACCGACTACTTTACTGAACTAGAATACACATTTCCATAAAATCCGATAAACTGGGAAAATGTTAATTTAAAGCTTGCAAGTCTGGAAGCATTCTTACGTGAATATTGAAAAGATTAAGAACTATCATGCTGATAAGTGTAGCTTTTGATGATCAATTTTAGGAAACCTGTTTTAAATTTAACATTATTACGAGAAATCTTGGAACATGTATGATCTTTCAACAAAACCATCATAAAGACAAAAATACATACAGAATGATTATTGTTTGTTAACTATTCAAAAACATAAATATTATGTTAGATATCCTTAATTAGACATTCGTTACTCTGAAACCCGGTGCTGGATAAAGCTTTTTCTCAAACAAGCTAAATAAATAAGCTTAGCTGAAACGTTCAAAAACCCTTTGTCAGTATTTTGTAGCCAACCGCTGGCCTAATGTATACCATATCACAAAGTTTCCGCAAAACATGTAATAAAAGCGCTTTTATTTTATAGAATAATTTGTTCACGTGGTTTTTCAAAAAACGATTCATCACCTTTCCTCTTAACTTGTTCTTCATTTGTAAATGATTGTGTTGTACTTTTAAGAAACTCACAAGACCTAGTCCTCCCTTTTCTCTAAGCATGAAATAGTCGGATTACAATACAACAGTTCGTTATACAACTGTATCACACAGACTCACGAGTTACTACAGGGTTAGGGTTTATAGATTATATTCTAAGATCCTCCTATTCGCCTTATCTTGACGCTTAACAAAAACTGTCAGCATACCCTTTATTTGATATTTCTATTCTACACCACTGATAACTGAATCAAAACCCGTCCTTAAATGACCATAGCTGTTGATAGGACGTGTTAAACAATACTAAACGAAACTAAACCAAACAAAACTGAATCAATACGTTATGAATATCTCCTTTTTTGACGTTTGGAGTCGCTTGTCCTATATTTACAATGTACTTATCTATGTTGTGACGTAAAGGTTAGTGACCTAGCTATGTGTCACCTTTTGTGTGTGTTTTTTGTGATATCATCAGCAAGTTGTATGATCGAAGTTTGCTGCTTCGGTTGTATTGAATGCGTAGGGATGAAAGTAGAAACAATACCTGGCGTAAAAAAGGGAGATTTTGCCGCTGCAATGATAGATAAACATCACACGTAAACTGGCATTCCTCATCAATATGTAATGTTGCCCCACCTGGAATCTTGTGGTACAAATATAGATCGTACGCGTATCCATAAATACAAGTTGTATTGGGATCTGATTAAAACAACATCAGGTTCAATCGATCAAACATCACTCTCTTTACGCAAAAAAAATCATGTTCTAGGTATAATGTAGGTGTGTTTTTGTTCGTCACTGATACCCGAGTAAATTGGTACAATGCACTCTTTTACACTTGTATAAAGAGTCATCCTCGATATCAAAGGGTTACGCTCACTCTCGCTCTCTGTTACGCTTACTCTCGCTCTCTGTCATAGCAAAATCAAAGGGTTACGCTCACTCTCGATCTCTGTCATAGCAAAATCAAAAGGTTACGCTCACTCTCGCTCTCTGTCATAGCAAAATCAAAGGGTTACGCTCACTCTCGCTCTCTGTCATAGCAATATCAAAGGGTTACGCTCACTCTCGCTCTCTGTCATAGCAATATCAAAGGGTTACGCTCACTCTCGCTCTCTGTCATAGCAATATCAAAGGCTCAGTGTACTGCACTTTTTGGAGGAGAAAACTAGTTTGGTCCTGTGGTGTACATCAAAATAATCTCGCGATCGCGTATCGGTAAACATTGACAGGCTTTGAATTCGGACGTCGCTCCTTTGTAATCTTCAAAGGACAGGTACATGTATCACCCTAGCGATTGGTTAGTTTATTTTACCTGAGACCAATCAAACAGCTATCTTCGTGCCTTCAATTTTGCTATGACATATTTAAGGTGTGTAGAGAGCGAAAGTGAGCGTAACCCCTGGAGTAAAACCTAAAACGTTGATAGTCACTGTCCCTTGTTTAAATAGAGTACATCCGTGATATAATGCTCCTCGCTAATGCCCCTCATCAATACACAGTAATATTCTGATATAATGTCACCGTTTACAAAGTAAAACCTAAAACCTCGATATCATAACTCCCCTTTATATATAGTAATATATTGATAAACTATCGCTCGTTAATACACACACCCGTAGTGAAACTTTAACATTACATCCCTCGTTTGTTAACAGTCAAACATTGACTAAACGCTCCTCGTTTATAAAAATTTAAACCTTTTATATTGTTCTGTTAATATACAGTAGAACCTTGATATAATCTCTCTTTTATATACATAGATATAATGTCATTTATTTATTTACTTATTTATTTTAAACTATTTTGATACATAAAACATTTAGCAGAACATTATACGAAAGTCCCCTACAACTTTCAGACAGCTAACCGCCCACGGGGTAGCTAATGTGACAGACAGACAGACAGGCAGACGGACAAAGAGAATGATAGAGAAAGATATTTACAGAGAACATTAGGCAGACAAACAAACCGACAGACAGACAGACAGACAGACAGAGAAAGAGAGCGATAGATAGAGAGATTAACAAAGACAATCAGTGAGGCGAACAAACAAAAAAGAGAGACAGACAGAGAGACAGACAGAAAAAGAAAGCGATAGAAAGAGCGATTTAAAGACAGAATCAGTGAGGCAGACAACTAAACAGAGAGACAGAGATATCATATTTCGTCACCCCCTACTACTTTGACTGCTCTTGTAATAAATATGTTCTCAATTAATCTTGAATTAAGAAGCTAGTCATGTGAGAGTTTAATTTCTCAAGAATGTTTCCATTCTGCAAAATCAACATTTTTTTCCGTAATTTAGTAGAACGCTTGCTATCTTGATTTTGACATTTCCCGTTGAAAATCCATCCTATTTCTATTTAACTTTTCATGCATATTATGCATATGAACCTTTCAAGGTTTCAATCTAACTTTAACACACATGTAACTGTAGAAGCGTGGACAGTTGGAACTCGTTATTTGTATGTATAACACACGGCGCTTAGGCGAAATGTTTAACGTTCGATGTACCGAGGTTTTTGACATTTAAGATTGTGTAATAGCTGTCAGATACACGTGCGTTTCTGAAATAAAATAATCAGAAGCTGTAACACTTATTGTTGGTTTTGATGACGAACGACAGACTTTAAGTTAAAAGGTTACATTAATCTAGAATCATTCTTCAAAGCTACTTATTAAAGTATATATCAAAGACCATAGGAGACATTCATTACATTAATAAAAATTACGAGGAAAACAGGACCAAAATTCCAAACATATAATTTGAGATTTATGATATCGCCTTTCAACTGTCAGATTTTATGTTAAAGGGATCTTAGTTGAAATGGCACGGGGGATGATGGGGACTGTTTGTCGGGTCGGAGAGAAAGAGAGATCTAGAGTGGGAGAGCTTGTCAATCGGGCTAGACGCGGAGTATATATAAACATGTAATGACAGATAATATTGACGAATTATCATGTCTACTGCATACATGGTAATTGCCTTGTTTACTGCATACAGGGTAATTGCCTTGTTTACTGCATACAGGGTAATTGCCTTGTTTACTGTATATATGGTGTTTCTCTCATTTTCTGCATTTCGAAAGTTCAACATTTTGCGAATTGGTATATATATTTTTACAAAATAAGATATTACTTTTAAGCATCAAATCGACTACAGTTGCTATTTAGTAAATAATTATTCAACGGTCCATCGACAACTTAAGTCGTCTAGGGGCGATCGCTACAGGGGACAAAGTCTAAATTAAGATACGGCTGTCTTTTTAAGGAGATTTGTTTAGTAGGAGGTTACTTCATGAGTAAGAGTAGGCTACGACCACTTATTTAGAAGAGTGGTGCGGCGGGAACAGGGGACGGTTTCTGAAGAAGTCATCAACGTTTTGTACGTGTATTATGGTGGAATATATAACGAGGGTGAGAAAATGATGGAAAACGTAATTGTTGATTTTTTCCCCACTAACATATTCGAATCCCAAGTTATGTTAATTACATCTAATCTACCAATTACAATGTCACGCAAGTCCTGTCCGTGTCTACCTCAGTCCCCATACTACATTCATAAGCAAGGTAACCCAGATACTCTAAATTTTTAAATTTGTGCTGTTCTTTTGCGCGCGCTAATTCACTTATCAATCGACATCGCTCGTCAACACATTAAATCTGCATTTGACAGATTTACAAACACTATTTCAAGTTACCTTCGCCTAAAGTTCAGCGAAACATTTTGACCATGAGCTTGACAAGTTTAAAGTAGATCTAAAGGAAAAGTAATTTTGTGGGTTTTGTCCGCTAGGTAATCTTCAAATACACATAAAATTGAATGCGGTTACCCACATATAGCAAAAGAACTCGTTTGTTTACCGGTACATTTGTGGGGGAGGTTATGCACGCGCATAGTCTATCGTCCAACAATTCGTGGCTATTACACGAACCAATGGAAAGTGTCATTACATCGCAAACGTGGTAGAATTAGAAGTACAACGCTCAGTCTAAGTAGGATATTTAGTTAAGAAGTGACTTTGACAGATTCAGAAAATACGAAATGAAAAAAATATTTCCACGTGTAAAATAAACAGTATTCGGTTCTCACTAAGTGTATATTAGATGAAGAATGACAAGGGTATTTAGAGAAAGTCTTTCTGTCAATTTATGATGCTTTCTTCCTTGACAACGTAATGGAGGAATCGGTATGTAAATATACAGTCTAAACATGGAATATTGTGACATATGTGGGTGTCAATACTAGAGAGCACACAGAAATGAATGGAATGACCGAGCATGTCACGTATTCTGTTTCTGTTGCTATTCATACATTTAATTGTATGCTTATATTGTTTAACATGCCTATTTATAAAGAAATCGTGTGATTTCAGCAGAACACGAACGCTTAGTACAGATTTTACCCAGAAGCGAGCAATTAGTATAGGTACATGAGTTAACTCTAGATGACGCTCGAGCAAGGCTTTACCTAGCAAACTTGACATAGAGACAAACTGTTTTATCGGAAGGCGAATACTAAGAGCAGGTTTAAGGGCAGATTTGGATGTCAAAAAGGAAAATGATATAGAAAATGGTATTTGAAATCGATAGTTGTATATTACGACCTCAGATATCTTCGTTGCATTCAGGCAAGTATGCAGGTCATCAACAAACGTCTTTAATGACCGATTTGGGGTTCGGTGTTGAAACATCAGGGGGTCTGAAGTGTGTTGACATTCACCCATTATAACAAGCAAAAATACGTTTGTAGTTTGCTCGACTTCTCTATGGTTCCCATAGTGTGGTTAACCGGTTAGGGGAAACTTTAAGTGATACAGTCTAAGTTTTGCTGTGCAATTCCCTACTTAATTTGCACACTCTCATGGACAGGGTCAGTACAGCGTTGACTTCGCTACATGTACGAACATTTTCCTCAAATATAACCGTATTTTTAAAGAAAATGTTGCACTACTATACAGTACAAAGGTTGCTTTGTTTTGAAAGGAAAGAATGAAATCTGGAAAATCCATTACGGAATCAGCGCATCCGCTTCTGGTATCAATTAAGTCTCGACGAAATACGATCGTAATGACACGGCATGTTTGCATCAGCTCAAAGCATTTAATCTTTTGACATTACATGTAATAAATATACATAACTATGATGGATTTGTCTCATCAACATGATGGACAAGGGTAATTACCGATTAAATCGCATGCACACCAGCTTATCTACATACTCTTATTAATTAAAGCAATAAATTACGTATGAATGATATGATGGTAATTTCAGGATAAAATCATATCGTTTGATTTAAACGTTTAATGCCACAAATTACAGGGGAAAATGGGCATAGGTTATATCAACCTCGTCGGGATCGTGAGCGTCCTCCCGAAAATCAAAAACAGGGCTCAACGTTTTGCAAAATTAAAAGGTCACTCATCAATTGCTCTGGCCTAGTTTTAAACATATGAATTGTTACTTGGATACGATAGAACTCAAGTGAAGCATACGTGTACAAACCGCTTCACATGCGCTGTTTTTCCTCCAATGAATTTCATTCAAACCCGGCACGTTACTCCCAACATTCACTAGCTTATTCTCGTACACGTAAGATAACCTGTGACAGTGAAATAAACGTTTCAGTTTTTCACAATACATCAACGTTGAAGCATGTTTTTGAACTTTTTAAATCATTCATATTTTCTCAAAATGAAATATGCATGTCGGGTTGTGCAATGGATAGAGTGCTTAACTTAAACCAAATTGGCCGAGGTTCATTTCCACGATCAGACATGAAACGGGTGTCAGGTCACCTGCCCAACCACGTGGGGTTTCTCTTGGAACTCTAGTTTCCTCCCACATTAGGACCCTATGCGCGCTTTCATTCGGGCCGTCAAGAGTGAATATATATATAAACTGAAAAGGTTGTTTCAGAATAGTTGTGAACTCATATATATGTAGCTTTAGCTGGTATGGTACGAAAAATCACTGAAATTAGATAAAATATCATCAAACTTCAGTTTCAGATCTCCTTTAAAAACACGTTAGAATTTGAAATAGAATTGATCTTTATTTTCTTTAGATTAAATTCCATAAACCGTAAAGGTTCTTATGTACTGTTCCTATCGCATAACAAGAAGAAAATAAACTCACGTATAAAATTCAATCTGCAAAAACAACGCGAAGCGGAGAGCAGATCATCGTCAATATCACTCATTATGATATAAATAATAGTAGGGGATCAAGTGCAGAACCCTGGGGAAATCCTGCTTTAATAGCACTGCTGACAGAACATATATATTTGAATTGAATGCGTTGTATTTTATACTTAAAAGAAATTTTCCAACCATAATAACAATCTTACTGGCACATCGTGTTAGTTCAAGTTAATTCAATTAGCAATCCATTATGTAGCATACGATCAAAATAGCAAGCACGACCGTTTTCCCACCTTGAGGACTTAACAGATATTGCGATAAAACCTTTCAATTGATTTATAAGAGTTAAATGAACTGGCCTACTCCCGTAATGGTGCTAAAAAAGGAAAGAGAAATATTTTATTTAAAGTTATTGTGAATACGTTTATAGATAACATTTTTTGAAAGCAATACCTGCCAAAGATACTAATGATTTGAGTCTATAACTATATAAAATACTGCTAAATGTTATTAAAATGGAAGAAAAATAAATATGAAACTAAACATGATTAAACATCACAGAAATTCATCACGTGTTTTGTTTTACAGACCCATCCTTTTTTTCCTGATATGATCTCGAAGTGCTTTTTTCATAAAGTCGTTGACACTTCAACTGTAATACGCTTTTTTACATGTGTATTTTAGCCAACTTGCATAGGGAAATGCATCAATGACATTTTTTTATCCGACTTAATGATATCATTAATTCAAAATGAAAATATTACAGATTCGCTTTGAATTGGTAATATCACCTGTTCGAGGTGCTAACACCAAATTGGATGGAATGTTAACCGATAGACTGCAACATAATCATTTTTAAATATTCCTATTTCTATCTGAAAAGATGTAAATAGAAATATGTTTTCATAATATTGTAACGCATATTGATTTGTATTGATTTGATAACATCAAAAAGCTCATGAAATTATTGATATTTATGTAATTACGGCGTTTCATACACTGTAAGTACATTTCCGAAAGCATTGCCCTCTTAAAACGAAACCCAAATGACTACACAGATTCTCGAAGATTGTGAATGACATTTTACTAATAAAAAAGCGGTCTTTAAAAAGAATGAATTCCTAGTTTGCAAAAGAAGAAACAGAAATAATATTGCAGATATCCCATTCTATGATTATACTACCGTTATACAGTTTCATATTTAGAGGAAATTTTCACTCAAATGCATAGAAGTCAACATCAGTGCAGACACTGTCCACGAGTACTTGAAAAGTCAGTAGGAAATGAACGGTGTTAATGCGACTGTAAGTTAACTTAGATATTCCATCAACCCGTTCCGATATTTCACAATATTTTAAAATGATATTTCATTGAAAACGTCACAGATATTCAAATAATTTCGACTGTTTCACACTGTATTAAATATCTTCTGGTATGTGATACAGTTCCAAAGTCTATCAGCAGACAAATCTATCGTTCAGAAGTTCAAATATATCACACCATCCATAATTGTGTATGGCATACTGCAGTGTTTTGTGAGAATACTGTGTTCACTACTTTTTGTTATAATTACGGGTCGTGTGTTGATCTAGGGTTAAGTACAGTGTATTAATGGTATACTCCCGAGTTATGTCATAATGTTTGGTTCAGGAGGATTAACGCGTTATTATACTGTAATAATGAAAGGCGTAGGCGAATTAAAGTTTTCTAATTCACATCTTATACTCCAGAGTTGTGTCATGATGTTTGGTTCAGGAGGATTAACGCGTTATTATACTGTAATATTGAAAGGCGTAGGCGAATTAAAGTTTTCTAATTCACATCTTATACTCCAGAGTTGTGTCATGATGTTTGGTTCAGGAGGATTAACGCGTTAATATACTGTAATCTTGAAAGGCGTAGGGGGATAAATGTCTTCGCCTTTCACATCCGAAGAGTTCTAATAGTACGAAACACTTGTATGGTGCAGTGTAGTTCATTTTCAGCAGGCTGTATGTATTACATACCTAAGTTTTAAAGTCCAATGATTCTGCTACTGGATTTCTAAGCCCCGAAGTTTGCCGTTACCTGAATAGCCATAATTATATCTTCGAGTAGTAGCACGGTTCAAAGTATGCACACATTAATCATCTTTTTTTTTTTAATCAACCAAACTTCCTCTTATTTTTAAAATTATATCCTATTAAGGTTTTATACGTACCAACCTTCTCTCTAATTAGTAGTTTAGACCATTTTGAGATGCCATGCATTTTGCCCCTAACATCACCGATGGGAATTAGAAGGACACAAAAGCTGTGTAGTGTAATTTTTGAAAATCACCGTATTAACGGTTTTTATACACCAACCTTCTCTCTAAATAGTAGTTAAGACCGTTTTTAGTTGCCATGTATTTTTGCCCCTAACTTCACCGATTGGATTTAGAAAGATAAAGAGCTGTAAAGTGTAGCGTAAATTATTCTTGTCATGCTGTATCTACCAACCTTTGTGTTGTAATCACGTTTGTGCCTTACATTCATCTATCAACCTCGAACGTCTCTGCGTTCTTCCCCTCACAGCTGTAACCGTGTTTAACGGTTAAACGTTGATATTTAAATTTGCTGTCATGATAAATTTCGCTCTTATTACAAAGACGAAATATGTTCATGACAAGCTGCGGTGAACGTTTCTCGATACACAATATGTAATCGTGTGTCAGAACCGCTTGATTTCCCCAGGCAAAAGTATTACAGAATACACCGCGAGACGCTCGTCAATTATACACTCCCATAGCGGTACCGCGCTTAAAGTCGGTATGGTGTTATCTACAGAACAAGTAAACATATATTTTAACAAAATGTTCCCCGATCCTTTGATATTGATGCTATCAGACTGCTTTAAAAGGGGAAACTTGTATTTTTTTTCTAAACTTTCACAAAGACAATTTACAAGTACTTAAGGAATACCAATTTCTTGTATGTGAAATAGAAGAATTTTCAACAGCTGTCAAGGACGAGTTATGACTGTAAAATGTCGTCTTTGAGGTATTAAAGATACCCGTATGTAGGTCAAGGTTGTTCTACCGAGCCTATTTGTTTGCTTTGCTTACGACCTGCTTATATTAACTTCAGCACCCCTGGATTGCGTCGTGATCTATCCATACTCGGCTGAAGCACATCTGTATTACCGGTATTATCCTCTCTTGAAGGAAACTACATTCGCTTTATCTGAAAATAAATGACAGCGGAATGGAAAACGCTTAGAGCTTTATAGCAGAATGTAATCACTTCTCTGTCTCTCGTAACAACGTAATCTAGAATTGAGAGAACTTGAGTAGCTGGTATATCATCAGTTCCGGGATTTTTTTGTCGTTTCGTCTTTGAGTTAGGATTTTGTATCTTTGTGGTGATGCTGTGGTATTTTTTGTCTCTTTAACTTGATATTGTGGTATATTTTAACCGTGAGTGTAGACACTGTGGTATATTTTGTCCCGGTGTGTTGACACTGTGGTATATTTTGTCCCTGTGTGTTGACACTGTGGTATATTTTATCCGTGAGAGTTGACACTGCGGTATATTTTGTCCCTGTGTGTTGATACTGTGGTATATTTTCTCGGTGTGTGTTGACACTGTGGTATATTTTATCCGTGAGAGTTGACACTGTGGTATATTTTGTCCCAGTGTGTTGACACTGTGGTATATTTTATCCGTGAGAGTTGACACTGTGGTATATTTTGTCCCTGTGTGTTGATACTGTGGTATATTTTCTCGGTGTGTGTTGACAATGTAGTATATTTTAACTGTGGCATATTTTGTCCCGGTGTGTTGACACTGTGGTATATTTTATATGTTTGTGTTGACAATGTGGTATACTTGTCATGGCGTGTTGACAATGTGATATATTTTATCCGTGAGTGTTGACACTGTGGTATATTTTGTCCCAGTGTGTTGACACTGTGGTATATTTGCTCGGTGTGTTTAGACAATGTTGTTTATTTTAACTGTGGTATATTTTGTCCCGGTGTGTTGACACTGTGGTATATTTTATTTGCTTGTGTTGACACTGTAGTAAATTTGATCTGTGTGTGCTGAAACTGTGGTTTATTTTAACTGTGTTTCGACACTGTGGTATATTTTGTTTGTGAGTGTTGACACTGTGGTATATTTTATCTGTTTGTGTTGACACTGATGTATATTTTGTCTGTGTGTGTTGACACTGAGGTATATTTTGTCTGTTTGTGTTGACACTGTGGTATATTTTATCTGTTTGAGTTGACACTGAGGTATATCTTGTCTGTTTGTGTTGACACTGATGTATATTTTGTCATTATGTGTTGACACTGAGGTATATTTTGTCTGTGTGTGTTAACACTGTGGTATATTTTGTTTGTGTTGACACTGAGGTATATTGTATCTGTTTGTGTTGTCACTGAGGTATATTTTGTCTGTTTGTGTTGACACTGAGGTATATTTTGTCTGTTTGTGTTGACACTGAGGTATATTTTATTTGTTCATGTTGACACTGATGTATATTTTGTCTGTGTGTGCTGAAACTGTGGTATATTTTTGTCTGTGTGTCGACACTGTGGTATATTTTATCTGTTTGTGTTGACACTGTGGTAAATTTTGTCTGTTTGTGTTGACACTGTGGTATATTTTGTCTGTTTGTGTTGACACTATATTAAATTTGATCTGTGTGTGCTGAAACTGTGGTATATTTTGTCTGTGTGTCGACACTGTGGTATATTTCTTTGTGAGTGTTGACACTGTGGTATATTTTGTCTGCTTGTGTTGACACTGAGGTATATTTTAACTGTTTGTGTTGACATTGATGCATATTTTGTCTGTTTGTGTTAACACTGAGGTATATTTGATTTGTTTGTGTTGACACTGTGGTATATTTTGTTTGTTTGTGTTGACACTGTGGTATATTTTTTCTGTTTGTGTTGACACTGTGGTATATTTTATCTGTTTGTGTTGACACTGTGGTATATTTTATCATGGTGTGTTGACACCGTGGTATATTTTATCTGTTGGTGTTGATATTGATGTATATTTTGTCTGTTTGTGTTAACACTGGGGTATATTTTGTCTGTTTGTGTTGACACTGAGGTATATTTGATCTGTTTGTGTTGACACTGTGGTATATTTTATCTGTTTGTGTTGACACTGTGGTATATTTTGTCTGTTTGTGTTGACACTGAAGTATATTTTGTCTATTTATGTTAACACTGTGGTATATTTTATCTGTTTGTGTTGACACTGTGGTATATTTTATTTCTTTGTGTTGACACTGAGGTATATTTTATCTGTTTGTGTTGACACTGTGGTATATTTTATCTGTTTGTGTTGACACTGTGATATATTTTATCTGTTTGTGTTGACAATGTGGTATATTTTATCTGTCTGTGTTGACATTGATGTATATTTTGTCTGTTTGTGTTAACACTGGGGTATATTTTGTCTGTTTGTGTTGACACAGGTATATTTTGTCTGTTTGTGTTGACACTGTGGTATATTTTGTCTGTTTTTGTTAACACTGGGGTATATTTTGTCTGTTTGTGTTGACACTGTTGTATATTTTGTCTGTTTGTGTTGACATTGATGTATATTTTGTCTGTTTGTATTGACACTGATGTATATTTTATTTGTTTGTGTTGACATTGNTATATTAACTTCAGCACCCCTGGATTGCGTCGGCATCTATCAATACTCGGCTGAAGCACATCTGTATTACCGGTATTATCCTCTCTTGAAGGAAACTACGTTCGCTTTATCAGAAATAAATGACAGCGGAATGGAAAACGCTTAGAGCTTTAAAGCAGAATGTAATCACTTCTATCTCTCTCGTAACAACGATATCTAAAATTGAGAGAACTTGAGTAGCTGGTTTATCATCAGTTCCTGTTCATTTTTTTTTGTCGTTTCGTCTTTGAGTTAGGATTTTGTATCTTTGTGTTGATGCTGTTTTGTCTCTTTAACTTGATATTGTGGTATGTTTTAACCGTGAGTGTAGACACTGTGGTATATTTTTGCCCGGTTTGTTGACACTGTGGTATATTTTGTCCCAGTGTGTTGACACTGTGGTATATTTCATCTGTGAGAGTTATGACTGTGGTATATTTTGTCCCGGTGTGTTGATACTGTGGTACATTTTCTCGGTGAGTGTTGACAATGTGGTATATTTTGTCCCAGTGTGTTGACACTGTGGTATATTTTATCCGTGAGAGGTGACACTGTGGTATATTTTGTCCCGGTGTGTTGATACTGTGGTAAATTTTCTCGGTGTGTGCTGAAAATGTGGTATATTTTAACTGTGGTATATTTTATCTGTTTGTGTTGACACTGAGGTTTATTTTGTCCCGGTGTGTTGTCACTGGGGTACATTTTTGCTGTTTGTGATGACACTGGGGTATATTTTGTTTGTGTGTGTTGACACTGTGGTATATTTTGTTTGTGTGTGTTGACACTGTGGTATATTTCGTTTGTGTGTGTTGACGCTGTGGTATATTTTGTCATAGTGTGTTGACACTGTGGTATATTTTGTCTATGTGTGTTGACACTGTGGTATATTTTGTTTTTGGTGTGTTGACACTGAGGTATTTTTTTTTAATCTGTGTGTGCTGACACTGAGGTATATTTTGGTCTGTGTGTGTTGACACTGGGGTATATTTTGTCATGGTGTGTTGACACTGAGGTATTTTTCTATCTGTATTGGTGTGTTGACACTGAGGTATAATTTGTCTGTGTGTGTTGACACTGAGGTATATTTTGTCTGTTTTTGTTGACACTATAGTATATTTTTCTTTGTGTTTTGACACTGAGGTATATTTTGTCGTGGTGTGTTGACACTGTGGTATATTTTATCTGTGTGTGTTGACACGGAGGTATATTTTGTCTGTTTTTGTTGACACTGTAGTATATTTTGCTGTGTGTTTTGACACTGCGGTATATTTTGTCATGATGTATTGACACTGTGGTATATTTTGTCATGGTGTGTTGACACAGTGTTATATTTTGTCTGTGTGTTTTGACACTGAGGTATATTTTGTCTGTTTTTGTTGACACTGTGGTATATTCTCGTTGATCAATTAAAAATCAAAAGATGGTGATACTCGTTCTCAAAATGTCGAATGAATCTAGACGGTCCACTATTAAAACAAAAAGGCCAAATTGACATGTGAAATATATGACGTCAAGAACTTCAAATTCAAAACATTTACGTAATCAATGAACTATTTTTACATTATAATTTTCTCTTGGCACATTTTTTCTTTAGGCAAAAAAAAATGAAATAATGGATGAGTTGTTATTAGATATCATTGATGCACAGCTTTCTAATGATAACCAAGTATGCTAAACATGGCCACAGCTAGCAAAAGAATTACCATAAATTTCCCGACGTCCTAGGCTCTAATTTTATCGTATCTTTCTTTATTATCAGAATGACGTCGACGTTATCGATCATTTCAGCTTAGTTAAGAGATTACACACATGATAATGCATTATTGACGTACATTCCTGTAAAGCACTCTCGCTGTAAATACCAATAAATCATTGTACCAAGGTCATGGTGTTCCGATCTAAGGAAATTTAACACGTGAGAGTGTCATCATTTTCTGTTTAAATTAATGCTGATGACATTCTGTATGTTGTCCTGTTAACGCGTCCAGGCTTACACAAGATACTTTATACATAAGGTTATTTTTGCTAGTGGTACCGTTTGCTAATCTGTGGTTGTACGAGCTACTCAACACGGCGTATTATCGCAGGCTCTGGGAGTTGCTGGTCAGTATTCCAACTTCTTACTACCATGCTCAGTTCCTTTAAATCAGTATCACAGTCCTATTGTCCCATTATATACTTCAAAAGTGGCATTAATGTTATTATAGGGTTTTTGAAGAACTTTTTTTTTATTATTTTCGTACATCCTTGCATCGAAGACGTGTGTTTTAAAAGGACGTTTGGATTTTCCAAATTTTTCCAATTCCAATTACCATACAAACCTTACCTAAATCAATGCCTTCGTTCTCAGATTATGGGAGATTTCTTTTCAAGAAAAGGCACATCGTGATGCAGATATATTGTTGTAAGCTATTTTAGAGCACATTTTGTGCAAAACTAGACGAACGTCTAAGATGAAATTAGTGTTTTCCGAAAAATATCAGGAGAGCCGGGTGCTCTGGTCAAATGACACCCGGATTAAGTGTCTTATGATAATATTTTTACCCATGCGTCAGAGTAAGTTATTATTTAAAACAAAAAAATGAGAGAAAAAAAACAAGAAAAGAAAAAAAAAACACAAACGAACAATTTCTTTCCTATACAGTCGATTCCAGTCTGATTTGCATCTCCGTCAATTCATCTTAAGAATTTCTGGTGGTTTTGTTTGTCCTACACCAATTAAATCATCATTCCTAGTAGACTTTCTTATATCGTCTTTTGAGGCTGAATTTATTATAGAACTTGCTAGGATTGGCAATAAAAACCTTGCCAAGTCTTCAATTTCACTTTCAGATATATCGACGATGTGCTTTAAAATCAATTTCTAACAAAAACGTTGTTGACCTAGATTGTATACAGTATAACAAAAACGTTGTTGACCTAGATTGTATATAACCAGAATCAATACCAATAAAAAAAACAGACACTTCTACATTCGCCGCATTCCTAGTGCTTTACTCGGAACATAACCAGCACGTTGACTTATATTACTACTAAGCTGTACGATAAGTACATATTTTCTGATTGTGAACATTCCCTTTCTTTATGATGATAGCCCTGCTTCTCCAAATTTGAAACATTGTACAGTTGATTCGGTAGTCAAGAGCATAGTCCGAATATCATAATTTATATTGTATATGCCCACTACTTACAGACAAACTGACACACAGAGTTTCGAGAAGCAGGTTTATGAAGACTACGGGCTTTATTGGTCACCCGCAGCGTTTCATTTGAAAATATTTCCTTTATATCCTTTTTTATATAGTTTCGATCACTACAAAAGCTCAATGATTGGTCTCGTTTAGTTTCACTCCGGTGTCATCACTTCTCGTGTTTGTGGGGTTTTTTTCTCCAGTAATACCGCCATGACATAAAAATGTACCATGAAATAAGCTCTTCCATGTTATGAATTATATTTTGTTTCATGTACTTTCTCTAAATATGACGTCAGAAAGAGGGCACTGTAAACCAATTTCCTTGTAATTGACAAATCTGGATCTTGTTTTATTTTAGATTCATAGAAGGTTTATCACACACGTCTCGAAGTATTCACTTTCTTTCGGCATACCGTTGGTGACATGTGGACATTTTATATTTGTTTTATCAATGTACTATTAAACAAAACTCATTTATAAACTCTGTTGCCATGGGATCTGCCACCTCACATGACAAAGTGCTAGATTTCGGGGTTCCTCAAGGGTCGGTGTTAGGACCAAGAAAATATTGTATGTACTCCAAACCGATTGGAGAGATTTGTCGTCGCCATAGCCTTCGCTATCACTGCTATGCTGATGACACACAAATTTACTTGGTCATAAAACCACAGGACAGTTGGAATACAGTCTCGGAAAGTCTGAAGCTTGTCTGACAGAAATCAGTATCTGGATGAACGCCAACATGCTTAAACTTAATCAGGAAAAGACGGAACTAATCGTCTTTTCCCCAAAGTGTCAGCAAACAATGGTTCTCCAGCTCAAGGTTGGTGCCAGAACTATTGAGACTGTTCCAGCTGTTAAAAACCTAGGGGTATACTTTGACAGTTCTCTGAACATGGAGAAACAAGTGAACGCTATTGCCAAATCCTGTTACTACCAGATCAGGAACATCGGCTGTATTCGGCAGTTTCTAACTGCAGATGCATGCAAGATTTTGGTGCATTCACTTGTTACCTCTCGGTTGGATTATGGTAACGCCCTGCTCTGTGGTATATCTGACAAACTAACTAGTCGTCTGCAGAGGGTTCAGAACACTGCAGCACGGCTAGTTACTCGTACTCGAAAGAGAGAGCACATCACACCTGCGCTTTATTCGTTGCACCGGTTACCTGTACGATACAGGTCGCAGTACAAAATTCTGGTATACACATACAAGGCATTGAATGAAACAGCTCCTCGGTATCTACAGGAACTTGTTACCCTGTATCAGCCGTCAAGATCACCGCGGTCGGAGTCAGAATCTTTGTTGTGTGTCCCAAAATCTCGTACTGTGACCTTTTGCACTTTACAATGGTGTTTATTATAGTTTTTTAGGGAATCCTGTTGCTGGGGGTTATTCGCAAGACAATTTGCCCTATTCCATTTAGCTTCTTTATCTGTATCTAGTTTTAATTATTTAGCTGTTTATTTGTTCGTCTATCGATCTACAACTATCTAGAACTACAAAAGTTTTGTTTTTTCACAAAACTTGATTGAAATTTAGAAGACAGGATTGATTAGAATCTTAAGTATTTCCTACATCTTATAGACATCCCAGAACTTAACGCTGCAACTTGCGACACCATTTCTGCTCCAAAATCCAATATATGCAATCTCAAAGTAATACTATCGGCGTTATTTTGATTTTGCTATTTGTAAACGTATTTCATCCTATTGTTTTAAGCTTATCTAATATTGATAACTTGCTATAAACAAAATGACCATTCATTAATCAACCTTTTGATCTTACCTCTATTTTCCCTTAAACTAGTAACACAATTGCTCTTCCAGTTAGCAGGTGTTGGTGTTGATTTGGCGACACAGTTATATTTAAATGAACATTCTTTTTTGCTTTTCCATATAATGCGCTTGCAGTATAGGGAACAAACCGGAAAGGAACTATTTTAATAATATCAAAGCTTGCTGGTTTTACAGTCATCATAGTTTAAAGTCCCATTATCATGTTAGAATCCGGTTTTAATTTCGCGGTCTACGTTCGCGCCTCCAAACAAATGGAATATCATACCGGCTACAAATGAATTGAGACATGTATCGTAAGGTTAAGATAAAATGGAAACGACTTTAAAATTTTTTTTGTTAATCATATTAATCAAAAACGCTAAAGTAAAGGAAATAGGCCCAAATATATAAGAAAAGGAGAAATTAGTACATTTCCCCCTGCACCGTTTATCATATCCTTAATTAACAACTTATTATTTTTACATCAAGGTCTTTATCTGTACAGACTTTTGTCGTCATCGCTCGAGGTTTACAGGTAAAAGGTTACATTTTACCGCTTTTGAAGAAAACACCTGGCCACTTTTGTGGTAAAAAGTAACAGTTTAATTAAAATAAAAGGTCCCTGTTCTAGACATGTGAACCCGTACACATTTCTACCTATTTCTATTTCTGTACTGTAAAAATGTTTATTTAGCGACCACAAATTTTAGCGTTTTAACAAATTTCAACAGATTCTTGCATTGTTGAATTGACGCACTCACTCTGTTTTGCAATAAAAATAACCAATTTACATTAAAAAAATGTATTATCAATGAATGTTATTTATGATTTTGGTTTTTTTCAGCTTCTTGTATTCAGCGTGCTTCGAGGACCGTTTAAAGAGGACTTCTATCAGTGTGTGGACATCGCCTCCTATCCTCACCCCCAGTACAAGTGGATGTACAACATCTTTTGTCTATTTGTACAGTTTATGATTCCTCTCGGCATCATGATAGCGGCCTATGGACTCATTTTTTGTACAATCTCCAGAAAATCTAAAGAATTCAGAGGTAAAAAACTTACTTTTAATTAATTTTACTTTCTATCACTGAGTCAGAAATCCTACAGAAAACCAAAACTGATGTGGGAAAATTGCACTTGAACTGTATGTACGTTATCATACTGAATCAGAAAACCTCAAAAACAAACTAAAAATTCAGAGGCAAAAATGCACTTTAATTATTTGTACTTTCTTATAGAAAAAGAAAAGTAAAAAATTAATTCAAATGCAAAAATGCACTTCAAATATTTACATTTTTTTACACAAGTGATCATCGTTTATATATACATGTCCGTACATATACATTTGAATTAAATCACATTTATTTTACTTCAAGCGGTATGCAGCCGTTTGTAATCTGATGCAAACACTTCATTTTGCACATGAACCGACCCCAATAGCTACACCTTGTTTATTTGGTATTTTGTTTTGTTTTTGTCGACGCCAGTTAAATTAAAAGTTTGAAAGCTTGTTTTGTGAAAAACACGAATGTTGAATTTACAATGTATTCTTGTTTCCTATTTGAAATTAATCATTCTGATTTACAGACACAAATTGTTAAACTGCTATTGGATATGGGTTTCAACGCAATGTTACCTAGCGGTGCAGGTGATATGCGTACAGAGAGGTCAAGTCTACGTTACAAAATGTGTTTCTAAATAAACAGAGCGGATTAAAGCTTTAAATCGACCTGTACAAAATCATAGGTGCAGCGTCGGATTGCAATTTCCGCTTTTAACCAAGATTTACATGTACTAGAGCTTGACCTATGAAGTCTGCTTGAATTTCCATTTGCGATAAGTAGAAAGGAAACCTTACACAGTCTCACTTTTTTTGTTTCTTTGTCGTTGAGCCTTGTATAAGTAAAAGTACAATATATATACTGCAGTATCTTTTTTCAGCGTCCAAACCATTATTCCATGAAGCCCACTTTAAGATCTTGGTAGATATATTTACATACTTTTACGTATATTTACATACATCTACATACTTAATTGATAGTTATCAACTTTCTAAATATAAGGCTTTCGAAAATGAACAGCTGAGGTATTACAGTGTGCGTGTCGTCTTTACAAACGACATCAGTGACCTTTCTCGGCGGCATAGGAATTGACACTGATTGCATTCATACGCATTGTATCTAGAAGTGTTTATTAGCGGATTTGCAGCGGATTTGTAAAATATGTTTACGATATTCAGTGCAAAGACAAAAAAGCTTGGTCTTTAATACTTTAACTAACATGTACGTTTATACATTATGATTAAAAATCGAATGATTACTAAGCATACTTTACCTGGTGGAAAAAATGTATCAATTGCGTATAGGATGGTATAATATTATTGTCATACGGGTTTGACTGAGAAAGGAAGCAATTAATTCAAAACCAATGTGCTGCCATTTCACATGCCTCCTCTTGATGCGTGGCGTTATTCTCAATTTTGCTTCCGTTTCAGAAACATTGAATTACCAAGATATTTTTTACATCTGTTACTGACAAAAAATCAAATTCCCTTGCGCAAATAACACACCGATAAACTTCATTCTTATCTGTACTGTCAGTGAAAATATAAACTCGTTACTGTTTACGTATGGTTAGGGTTCGTACTCCCAGAGGTAGCACAAATCACGACAGCAAAATAGTTCGGCACCGTTTACTTTCAGGAGAGCTCTGTAACGCCCATTTGCTATTGCACGTAACTTGCTGATAGTGTCATTTTCATTTTTAGGGAGATTTAATGGAAAATGAATGCACATTGTTATTTTAATGTATATGTCGCTAAATAATTGTAAATCAATATGACTTCAGCAACAAAAATGATATATTAAAGTATTTTCAAATGATTTTAATACCAAGCGCACACAATCCGAATGAAGGATTTTAAACACCACCACGCACGTGCCTTACATACGCAGAGTTTGCAATTTGGTTTTCGTTCATGATCAGGTTTTACAATGTCCATGTAGCCAGGTTTATTAGCATAATGGTTAATGTATCTTCAGTGAAAATATCATATTCTTGACAGTGATTAAAGCTTCAAATATTGTCTAGAGTGGAATATTTTGAATCTCAAGACGTGCGTATTATGTTCTGAATTTTAATGAATGTGGAAATATTGCTCATATCAAATTTACCATCAATGGGTATTTATGTTAACGAAGAATTCAAAACATTTGTGACAAATTTATTTTTTGAAATATTTGTAATTTGAGTTTTTAGGTGGATATTTATTCTAACTACTTAGTATATGATTCTACTATTGGATTCTTGGCAGTTTTTTCATAGGTTACATGTATCAAATTATCGAACGCACGATTCATTTATAGGTATTTGAGATGTTCGATAGGACGTATGTCCCTTTTGGAGCATGCTGGTTACTGTACATGTAACACTTATTCTTCATCAATCTGTATCACTCAAAACAGTTTGTTGTAAGTTTGTCCATCAGCTTTTGAAAAACATATCGGACATCACTTTATTTGAAGCAAGACCGTGGATATCGAATCAACAAAGACATGCGAACAGTGTAAATAGGGAAGCGCGGATGTTACTATCAAGGAAGGGAAAATTACCGATCAAAAATTGAAATCGTCACTTTTAGGTAAATAGATTTCGGACACGTGTGGAGAGGGGAAAAGTCGTACAAGACATAAACTTGCTTTATACAGAAGGTCACTAGAGTAGGTTTGAATGTACACATCACCACTAGAACTCAACTTTTCTAATGTAATACAATGCCGTCTTTAAAATACACGGAATAATGCTATAT
This sequence comes from Mizuhopecten yessoensis, assembly GCF_002113885.1. Classification (NCBI taxonomy): domain Eukaryota; kingdom Metazoa; phylum Mollusca; class Bivalvia; order Pectinida; family Pectinidae; genus Mizuhopecten; species Mizuhopecten yessoensis. Next base: position 802,900 of record NW_018406385.1, read on the forward strand.
TATATTTATCATTCTTTAAAGTAATTACTCAAATTAAGAAAATATAACGCCTGTCATGTTATCTTTACAAGAGATTATGCACCAAAACGTTAATTATCCTAAATGCATTGAAGTTCCGACAATATTTATATTTTGAAAAAGAAAACATAAAAAGAGCTTACTCTAGCACAAATTCCCGTTAAGCGCACGCCTGTGTTTATTTATACATTCTGTAATATATTAGTGGCAGTATTGAATGTTGTATAAAAAATCGAAAGATTCATCCGAAAAAAAGCGTCTGTGTTGTAGGTGGTAAAGGTTATCGCCCTTGAGACTGTGTTATCGCCCTTGAAGCTTGTTTATTGCTTTTAACCACTTCGATCAACACTGTTATAAGCGCTAATTGCTTTATAAGCCAAATTAAACTTTCATTTCCATAAGCAGCATCCGATGACTTAGATTTTTGATTTCTGTTATCGAAATCCCTAAACTACAAAAACTGCTCACGGTTGTTCCTACCTTTAGATCTGTCGGACAATTGATGAGAGTAACACTCAATAAATGCTTTAAAGCAATCCGATATTCTGCTAATTATACACTCAGTATACGCTAATCAGGTCAGCCGTGACCTTGATGATGGAAATGACCTTGATGCGGAGCTGTATTTGATTAAATGAAGATCGTAATTCAGTTAGTTGTTAATGAAAACCACACCTAATATCTTGATTATCGGTAAGAGCTTGTACAGCACAGACAATGCATGCTACATACATTGGTTGTTGGGCCCGTTTGCACTCTTGTCGATAACGCTTGGACGATCATTACGTAAGTTGGTGTTGATCCTTCATGCTACGATAGTGATTACTAAGAGTATATTTACTGCACAGTGCAGCTATTTTCACTGTATTAAAGCGTGCATGTTGGTTGTTTTAAATAAAACAAGATATGTTATGTGATATAGTGTTCACAGGCAACAGAGACAAGGGCAGATAACTAATTATATCGTTACAGTTTTGGCGCTGTGTTTCATTTGTGAATCTCTGTGTTTTGTTTGATAGTTGGGTTTACATGTAAAATCATAAGACTTAAAAACACCATTTCAATAAATATAAAAAATAAGTTGGAAATCCAGTCGTGTCTAATTCCGTATACTTTTTTGACTGTTTTCTTATTTAGAATACACCGACATGTTATGCCTCGCTAGTCACAACATCCGGTTAGCGATGTGCATTCGATCTTATAGTATAGTAATTGTGGTACGGCGCCTATGTAAACACGAAACCATACGGAAATTATCGCGATACACTTTTGAAATCCCAATAATCTTTCGTTGTGCGGGTTATCAAATGTGTTATTACATGATACTGCGGCTCTAAATCTCAATTGGCATCCACAAGAGCACAGCGTGATACAACACACACAGATAATCGCTTGGCTGACGCAGCAGACAGGTGGCGAACTGTGTATAAGTCTATGGTGGCTTATAATTGACATTGCGTTATTTCGGTTTTTTGATTATTATTTTTTCGTCGCTAAACACAGTGATTTTTATTTATAAAATATCATTTTTTATTCATTTCCCGAGAAAAAATAGGTTCTAGCTATTAATTTACCGCCAAATAAGATTCCATTGTCGTTATTTCATAGCGGACTAAGAACTTCTCGATATTATTTCCGCTACGAAATGACAAAATAACGATAAAATACTATACTTGAACCACGAAATAACTTTTGTAGGTCAATGCTTACTGCATAATTACATGTATTTTGCCTTTTTGCTCGACGTATTTTTGCCTAAGGAATCAACGACACTATGGAGAGTAAAATAAGATGTCGTTATTTTGCCGCGAAAACCCCCGAAATAACGACATTTTATAATGTAAAATTATTATCTTCCGCGGAGAACAAACGAATAACGAAATGACACATATCAGCCACCATTGTTTTTCCAGGATATCGATGCAGCCTCCTACAGTTCTAATAAGGACTTTCTTTATTGACAGCGGTAATCGCGCGAGACGAGTTATATTAACGAGATTTTAAAGGTTTTGAGATTTTGAACTAAGTTTCCGGCCGACTTGTTTGTTTTTGTCAAAGGTAACCTTAATATTAATAATGAAATCACATCTAAAAAAAATATCAAAAACTAAAATTTATGTCATCAAAAGCAACAAAAAGAAAATTAGTGTTTGATTAATATCTAAATTTTTCCCGATTTAGACGATTCGACGAGTAATTTATTGGTGCTAAAAAAATTGATTTGATTTTTGGATATTTTGCTCTGAATCGCATTTTTTTTATCAAAATAAAGGCAAAATTCGATGCATAAAAAATAATCCAAATTATTGAAATATGCAAATGTTTCCTTTCATTGTTAATATGCACGAAAATAAACCCATTGAGTTGAAGATTGTGCATCCGTTTTCAGACGCATGCCTGTATACAATACAGTGTTGGACACGGAAGTCTTAAAAGCATCAACCTACAAACTGTCACGTCCAGTGACCAAATATATACACAGGCTTTGCTAATGAAGGACGTGCGCATGCACAGATATATTTACCATTATTAGGCGGCATAAACCCGTTGTTAAAAGAGATGTCATACGATAACCCACAGCTGCGTTTTATTCGTGGACAAAGCATGTTCTGTTCGTCGGTTTTAGATCATTATCTGCAGCCGCTCCCAAATATCGTCTTGTCACGGACACGGAATTCCGAGTCAACGCAATGCTTGTCAGTGTATTACAAGTGTTAATCTATTCATTCAGATAGACGCAGAGTTAATTAAGCTGGGGCGATTCTGCACTGTTTTTGCTGCCAGAATGAAGCGTTTTAATTCCTCTTGCATCAATGCTAACCAGAAACGATGGGAGCTGATGTCCGTTCTTTTTCCAAATTAAAGTATTCCTTTAATTGGTGAATTGAATCGACATTTCTTGCAAATTGCGTTGGAGAATGTTTAATTAACGACTGTCATAGTCAATTATGCGATTCAAGCATTTTCTTGATTAAGGTATTGTCGCTATATCTCAGTTCTTCGTGTAGGCGGACACCGCTTGCGGCGCTGACTTCCGCTTGTCTTGCTTGGGCCCCTTGTTTCGCCTGTCTGAACAGTGGCTTACGTTGCCTTTGTCACTGCACTGGTTCTCACTTTGAAGATTTGATTTGAATTTGACCTGCATTGACATATTTTGGATTTGGCCTACATTTCCATTAGTTCGATTTTATCTTAATTTACAAGGCAAGAGTCGTCGATAAAGTAGTAGACCTGCTATTATGCTCTGTGACTTTTTTATGACCTTCAAGTAATTATATAAAAAAAAATGTACTTTGCTCTTGGTTCAGGAGTTTTGAGTTAGAGTTAATGTTGTGCTTAACCTTTGGTATTCTCTTGTTTTTCGCCCTGGTTTCAGCGATTTCGTATTCGAAATGTGGTTATGGTGACTCTTCGTTATTCTCTTGTTGCTTCTGTCAATGTTAATTGTAATTTTTTATCCTTCTTAAGTTTCTGTTTTTTCTGCTTGTCTCGAGGCTGACATTCATTATTTACCTTTTAACATTCCTCATATCATTGGTCACAAAGGCGCTTATGTTTCACGTAGAGTGGCAATTCCAGGCGCATTAAAAAATTCTGAAGGTGTGAATCGAGAGGAAGAATCGTTAACGTTCCTAGTGGTTCTGCCTTTAAAATCCTGACCACTTAACGTCTGGTTTATCCATGGGTACCCAGTCGATAGCATTTTTATAGACATTATTAACACTTTGTCGCTTTCATTGTTGCGCTGACGCTCTTGGTGTTTTATCTTTTGTCTATCCGCGCACATAGTACGTGTTTCAATTTGCTTTGGGGGTCACGTTTTGTTTTTGATTGTAACTCATCATATCGTGTGGTCCTTATTTGTGCCATGTTCACTCTAGGGTTTTGGCGACACTTCCTTCGTAAGACAATTATCTCATCCATGTTCCTTGGTAAGTATTTTGTTGTAATTAAATAGAGGATTTATAATAAAACCATTGCTAATACGAACATGTCAGCTTCCGTATACATTGTATAGGAGAAATTACTTGCTTCCACTTTGCTGACTTATCTTGTCGGCTCTAAGCGGGGAAAGCTCGTTCCCTCATCGAATTTGTTTTGTGCGCTTGTTGGTGATCAATCATTGGCACGCACAGGTAATTTAACGCCTTGTAAAACAATAATGGTGTATTGGAAATAAGCTACTGTTCATCCTCTGCAGGCTCAGGGGAAGTAAGTATATGTAAAAGCCTCATGTATCAGCGATAATCACGTTGCATGATTCTATGTCGCTACTAGTGTCGGACCCCTGCAGAATCGAGTGTTCTCTGTGTTCTGCTATGGAGACATCGAAGAAATAAAAATTGACCAGCTTTTTATCTTCTAATAGAAACAAACGAGGGGTGCAAATTGTGGCCTTATGACCCCTGTTGCTCAAAGGTTGGTCAACTTTAACCAGTAATTAGTGAAAAGCACAAAGTGAGGCACGGTAGTCAAGTGACTTGTTGACTAATAGCAAAAACCCTATATCCACGGATGATAATTTGTGAACCGCTTTAAAACGACCTACAAACTAGATTGTGATAAAGCGGTATATAAGAACTTCGAATTATTATTATTATTAAAAGTTCAAATCATTGTCACTTATAAATAAGTGTTTAACCAAAAACTAATCATGTAAATACATCAATATAATCTTTCCTGGCAAATCTGTAGATGTTAAATAATCTCGGATGTCTATGGTTTTCTCGTAATGATATTTCCTCTAACCACCTGTTTACTCTCATAAAGCTTGTAGTGGCCCTGGTGGCTTTTACCGATAAGTGTTTATTTGGCGTATGTATGTACCTTAGGGTTAGGCGACCATGATATGACATGAAATTAAGGTCAGCACGGAGACCGCTCAGATGTATAAAAGGGTAAAGAGGGAACACTAAATAGTAAATAACAACTTTTTAAATTAAAATGCATGATATATTTAGCACATATTTATAGTTTTGATGTACATGTATAACATTTATGCATATGATAAATATGACCGAAAAAAACAAAGTTGATACACGTAGGTCTCTGAGACCTGGTACACTGTAATATATCGGTTTTACCATGTCAACTCAACGATATAGTCTTAATATATTTTGTGCCAAAATACACATTACAACCATACAATAAACTTACTAAATGGCATTTATAAATATCTAAACCCAAACATCAAGAAATCGGGACATACGCGTAACGGCATAACCTGAAGATAATTTATGCAAAAGTAAAGCTTATCGATGATAGCAATAAAAAACTCTAGATTGCTAGTTCTCCCTGTACCGATAACTCCTGTTCTGTACCTTTTTTAGTCCAGGTTCTTTAACCTTTTCGCACTCATTCTCCTTACACACCTACCACCTAGGTTCCTATTTCTTTATTGGATCGCTGTAATGTGTTGACGGGCCATTTATACTGATACCGTTTTATAGAAAAGATATTCGATTATTCACACGAATTATACACACTCCGTCAGAGATACAGTTACTACAGTTTTATTTCGCCAAACCCTGATAACTGAATCAAAAGTGACATATAATGTTACGTTTAACACTTGAGTTCGTGCTAATCGAAAACACATAACTATTCTTCCTATTTCTAGGCTGTTTTCGTTTAAACGGTTGAACCGGTTGGACCAAAGTTGTTCGTAGTAATATGATGATGCTTGCAGGCGAGCCTTGACAAAGCCTTGCAAGGCCTGCATAAACATTTGCAGGTCCGCCAGGATTTATACCCGAAAATGTTACATTTAAAGACGGACAAACCGGTTGTTCGGCATAAACGAACCGGCCCCTAGTCTTTAAATTACATATTTATTTTTGGGGTAACATTAAATTACGACTTGTGGACCCAACTATCAGGATCCGCCACACGTTACTACTGAATTAAGGGGATGTAACGACCTCGGGATCACCTCCCTACGTTTGTGGAAGAACTTTGAAGTGAACTACTTGTCCACTAAGCATGAGGTTGTTGGTAACCGACACATCATCCACGACTTCACAGACAACTTCATAAATGGTGCAAAAGGAAATGCAGGAAGCATCATAACAGGCGTCACTCAGAGAGCGCTTATCCATCAGGAACACATGGGTTCTACGATGATGTTTTATATAACAATATATTTTATATTTCTCGTGTGTTCTTTGTTCCTTATTGTGTATTTTGTATTGACTTTTGAGTGCTGGTCTTGTCCTTGTTTCGTGCTTGCTCACGTCTGGATTTTCCCTTTATAACTCGGAGCTCCGAATTTATCCTTATCCGTACGTGCGTGCGTGCATCTTGTTACTCCATTCAGAACTGTATATTAATTTGCGATAAACAACTCCTCCAGCACACGTAATTTTTATCTTTATTAGTCGTCCTACTCTGAACATTACTTGGCCTCTTAAGTGACGCTGATTAGCCGAGATAGATCCAAAGTGTTACTTACATCTTAGTCCTAGGAATCTCCCCGACGCCTTATATACATCATCAATTCCCGCTAATCCCGTCCGGGGACGCGTAATTTAATTATGGACATGTTTTGCCGCTTCCAGTCAATTATAGACGTTTACCACCATGAATTCTGTGTCCTTCGGGAATATACGGAAACTTTTCCTGATTTCTGTGAGACTGGTCTGATCGCTCGTGATTAACGTTCTACACTTGGAGTCTGTGTATGTAAATATGACTGATTTATTTGGCCGAGTTCGTCTATAGCATGCACAGCACGCGATGTATTTAGGTATTTAGGCCAACGGTAATCTCCATGAAATTTGGGACACGCATTAATTTTGGACATTGCACACTTATCAGGCAGTTTTTTTTACTCGAGATAAAAAAAAGTAATGACAGAATAAAGAACCTTCCTGCGCATCTGGTCCCAGTGCAGTTTTACTCTCAGGGAGCTGTTGGGGATTTATTTGTGTTTTATGTTTTGTTTTCTTAAAACTTTCACAAAAGAATGATTATCTTTCCAGAAATGCCTAGTTAAAGCCATATTCATACCGGTAGAATGTTTCTAGTGTGAGGTAACAGTGTTTGGCTGGGGCACGGGGATCTTGTAATGGGCCGGGGTTTCTACTACAATTCACGTCGATATATCAACTACTCAGTTAATGGTGTTCCCCCATAGTTATCAGCAGGGGATGTTTAATACTAGAGGATAACTATTTCTAGATAACTGGAACGTAAGAACACATTCCACAGGCCTTGCAGGGTTATAGGAAGTAGACCATGTTCCGAACCCGTGCCATTCTACATTTATCCTTAAGCTGTCTCTCTCCGCATTCAGAGGTAGCACGTTGACCAAATGGCGCTACAATGATGCTATGTTTTCGAAAACAAAAGTGAAATTCTCTACTGTTTCGCCTGCATTGGGACATGGATCCTCAACTTTTAAGTGTTTACTTTAAAAAATCATAAGGTCTTCACAACGTCTTGCTCTGTTTCCACTCGATATATGTATCTAGCTAAATGTAATATCTCCGACTTTTGACTCACTGACTGTTGATGCTATTTTATCAATGGACACACGATATTAAAGTCATTAAAGTATTTTGGATGTTCAATTAGTAGCACATACATGATTGAACACTATATGTTTATGGGCGTATTTGGTCGAGTGGTTAACAGTCCGGCCTTCCACGCAGGCGGCCAAGGTTCGATCCCCGAAGTCGTCGTACGCATGAAATATTCAGAGAAAGTGTTTTTCTCCTGCTCACATAATTCTAACATCCCAGGTGGAGTATAAAATGGTCTGGGGTGGATGTTGCGGTATCTGTGCTGAAGCATTCAAGTGAGGTGGCTTTATAAATAATACCGTTGGAAGCACGGTCCCACTACAAACAGAAAACATTACATCTCCAGCAAACACAAACATACACACATGGGGAGATATTAGCTAGGTGGCATAGGACAAGAAGTTATCGCCTGATAAGGCAGCTTCTGGGAATTCTTCAAAAATTATATTGATTAAAATATATGCTTATTGTAATAATTGAATATCTATGTACTGTTAAGCGCTTTAGATCGGCTTAAATGTATGTTAGCTAGATAAGGCGCTATGTCAAATGCTGTATATCATTTATTTATTTCTATATATATTGCATTATGTATTACCCCAATTCAATAGAGTACCTTGACTTTGTCAGGTCAGATTTGTAGAATACGTTCAGAACAAAAGAAACATATCTAAAAAAATCGATAACAAATTAAAAATAACTGTGTTTGTATGAGAACCGTATAAATATTGCCTTTTAGCGATATATATTGGCCAATTTGACAATACATATCGGCTAATAAGCCAATATAAGATAAAAACAAAATGCTTACGTTTGAATGACGTGTCCGTTGCATCAGAGAAAACGGATAATGATTCGAAGTAAGGTTGCATGCTATCTGACACATCGACCTGTTAGATTAGTCACAAGATAGTAATATTCCTTGCAAAAACGTGAACTAGCTTTATCTTTAATTACTCTGAATTACTGAGACAGTGTTAAAGATGCAATCTCGTGTACCTTTTAAATTCTCAAAAACATCATTCTGCCAATGTCAAACTGCTTTTTCACTAAACCACGATGGTTTATTTTTATTTTTGACTTTCACTGTAATATCGTTTTATGTAACTTATTTTAAAATTTATCATAAATGAATTGTAATTCACAAGGCAATATTTTTTTTCTTGAAACTGAATTGCCATTAAAAGGAAACCACTTGTAATGACAAGAATATATTGGTAACTTCATTTGCTTTAAGATGTAAAATGCATTCACAGAAATGTTACTGCAATCGATTGAATGGTGATACAAACAATACATTGCGAAATGAACAGATCTGCCCGCATAAGTGATATAATGTTGCAATGCATCCTCGTTAGGGATTGCCGGTTGCTATTTGTCTAAATTACAGCTTCAGCATTGCTTTGCGATCTGTAACCTAGACGCACTCTCACAGTAATCTGTACACTGGAAAGGCTGGTACCCTCAGATATTTGCTCACCATTACAAGTGTGTTAGTAAATGCTAAAGGCTCAGTGCATTTGCGGCAAGTGGTATCAATGTATTGAAGCTTAATGTAGAAATGCCGAAATGAGAAAATTCATTCAGAATTATGAGGATTTTCGTTTTTAAGAAAATGAATCGCTTAACATTTACTTCTTCCCAAGTCTTTAACGGTATGGACAGAGAGCTTAAAGATTCACTATAGTACATAGTGCTTCTACCCATTTGTACATGCAATCAGTACATATTCAGGTACTTTGTTAAGTTATTTAGTACAAAGTGCGGGTACTTAATACATTGTACAGCTAATCTGTACAATGTACAAATATTAAGTTGAATTTACAGATAAGTAGTATAGGTGATCTAGTCATTGTAAAGATATTTTATTTTATTCAGGAAAATAGTACATTGTGCAGGTATTTAGTACATTGTGCAGGTATTTAGTACATTGTACAGGCAATTAATCCGTACGTTGTTCAGTTACTTAATAGAATGTATCATTAATTATCTCTTTTTACATATTGAATTACTACATTGTCAAGTTAATTAGTATAGTGTGTATGTAACTAGCACATTGTTTGGGTAATTACTACAGATAATTATTTCATTGTAGAGGAAATCAGTTAATTCCAAAATTAATAAGTTCATTGCACAGGTAATTAGTTCATTGCACAGGTAATTAGTTCATTGCACAAGTAATTAGTTCATTGCACATGTAATTAGTCCATTGTACAGGTAATTAGTTCATTGCACAGGTAATTAGTTCATTGCATAGGTAATTAGTTCATTGCACAGGTAATTAGTTCACTGCACAAGTAATTAGTTCTTTGAATATTTTTAAGTTGCTCTTCATATTCTTAGTTTTTTGTCTTTTTGATGCAGTTTCAATATTCATTTCTTTTTTCAGTTCGTTAACTTGCCAGTATTTATATGCCATTTTTTTATTTATAGCTCTTGGTTTAGATTTGCAAATTGTTTCTTCAATTATTCTTTACTATTATTATTACGAAATATCTTTTTTGTTTTGGTCATATTACATACACCATTTTTGTCCTCAAGCCTTACAAAAATCTTTGCAATATTTATTTGTTATAGGTGGTAATATATTTACAATTATTCATGAAACGTCCGGATGTTCGTGAAAGTTGCAGAGCCAAAAACATGAAAGTGATTCGACCCGAATAGCTATAGCTCATTGTCAGGCAATTGTGTCGTGTGCACCATTGTCTATTGTTAGACGCAGTCGGTTTGCTGTGCAGTAATCCGTGGTCATCTATCTTTGTCTTCAAGGGAGAGTGTTACGTCACGTGATCAGTGGATAGTTTACAAAGCTTGGTCGCCAGGAATCTTCTAGTTTAATAAGCAGTCAGCTAAAATCATTACAAGGGAAACTAGAGTACGATGCGAGATACGATACTTTTTGTTTTCCATTATGTACATCATAAGATAAGCTACGTAGAACTATGACACACATTTTTAGGTAAATCTAAGAAAATAATACAGTTGAGTTTTCCTCTCCAATAATGAGACACAGATACAATGTAGTCAGGGATTAGCAGTAACATAGAGTGAACGGCGCTTGTACTTCTAAAACGCCAACAGACATACCATTAGTTAGAGAACTAACAGCAGGTCACTATACATTACTTGTGTTTTCTACTACTTAAAAACACAGAATATTAAGAGTTTTCTTCTACCTAAACCACAGAGTATTAGGAGTTGTCTTCTGTTACAAAGAAATAAGTCTAGTCTACTACTAAAAAACAGAGAATTACGAGTTTTCTATTACTTAAAACACAGCGTATGAAGATTTTTTTCTACTACTTAAAACACCGAGTATGAAGAGTTTTCTACTTCTGAAAAAGAAGCAAGAATTAATAGTGTTATGTACTGTACGTCGCTTGTGTTTCTAATATTAAGACAAACATACTTACATAATTTACCGTTACACTTGCTGTACGTCGCTTGTGTTTCTAATACTAAGACAAACATAGTTACGGAATTCACCGTTACACTGGCTGCACGTCGCTTGTGTTTCTGAAACTAAGACAAACATAGTTACAGAATTCACCGTTACACTGGCTGTACGTCGCTTGTGTTTCTAATAGTAAGACAAACATAGTTATAGAATTTACCGTAACACTTGATGTACGTCGCTTATGTTTCTAATACTAAGACAAACATAGTTACAGAATTGACCGTTACACTGGCTGTACGTCGCTTGTGTTTCTAATACTAAGACAAACATACTTACATAATTGACCGTTACACTGGCTGAACGTCGCTTGTGTTTCTAATATTAAGACAAGCATAGTTACAGAAATCACCGTTACACTGGCTGTACGTCGCTTGTGTTTCTAATACTCAGACAAACCTAGTCACAGAATTTACCGTTACACTGGCTGCACGTCGCTTGTGTTTCTAATACTAAGACACACATAGTTACAGAATTCACCATTACACTGGCTGTACGTCGCTTGTGTTTCTAATACTCAGACAAACATAGTTACAGAATTCACCGTTACACTGGCTGCACGTCGCTTGTGTTTCTAATACTCAAACAAACATAGTTACAGAATTCACCGTTACACTGGCTGCACGTCGCTTGTGTTTCTAATACTAAGAAATATAATGTAAAAAATGAAAATCAAGTGAATTCATTGCTTGTCTATAAGGGAGTAAGTTAGTACTATTGGAAAATACAGCTTTATCAAACACAATTGAAACTTTGCGATTTTTTCCGATATTACAACCGCGATAATTTGTCTCAGTAAAATGAAAACGCCATACAGTATCACAAACTGGTGTTGAAATAGAGTAGTCTCAGTGTCAAATGTTTATACACCAGGTGAAATCAATAGTCTTAGAAATATAAAGTATCTATACATGCCAAATCTTCTCAACGCAGTTAAGCAGGGAAATGTACAAAGCGGGCACAAAAACACGTTCAAGAGCAACGACCAATGTAGCTTTCAAGAAGTAAGGCATTTTTTTATTTAATTTAATTAAGTAATTGGTTAGAAAACCAAACTCTTTTATGAATTGAAATAAACAAAATATACCTTAGCATTGACAAGAACCACATGTGGGAATCAGAGTGGGATTAAACACATACCTATCACTCCTATTTGTATGATGTCAGCGAAAGACGTATGCTACTTGGCAACATTTCATGCTGTGGAAGATAGGATGAATGGGATCGATTGACGCCGCGTCTCTGATAGAATTCCACCACCTTAAACACCCCATGGACGTGAACCAAACAATGCGTCTAGCAATAAGAATCTACGTCGCTCGCAGAATTAACTATAAAGAAACTGACCTCCCTGTGTACTTACCAGGACGGATGTTCATTAGAATATGTTTTTGTTTTCTCTTTGCTTTGCTTACACGATACATCGCTAACTTATTCATTCATTGCGTGTGACCCATTAATGTCGATTTTGCGTTGTTCATATAGGGTGTCAGTGTGTAATTAGGCTAGGAGCTACAGGGCTAATGTTTTGGAAGTCTTTGGAAGTTTGATTTATCAAGGACTGTCATTAATGTCGGTGGAGAATATGTCACCACGAAATAAATTGCATGAATGTATTAGTCACGATATCGTCTGAACGACAGTCTACCGTAAGGTCAAAGCTTTCATCCATTTCAAGAAAATTGCAATGCAATTTATACCGGGAGATACAATCAATCCAAAGTTATTATCTAGTATAGAGAAACCAGTTAAAATAACAAAGAAACTTCCGTTTGCTTCTGCATTCTGTTAAGCGTTAGCTCGGATTGGAATATTTCTATGTCATACTTTAAGCATCAATCAATATTCTCATTTGATTTGGGCAATCCGAATTGTCATTTATTCGTAAATAAGATAAGATAGGAACACGAGACAGTTCCTTGTCAGGAGACATGCCGTGTTGCTATGCTTATTCAGATATCGTATTTGTGGGACCTTTCATGGTTTATGACCTCATTCTTCCCTGATTTTGACAGAAACATCATTACGGATGCCATATGCGGTACAAGCAGTGTTTTTTTTCCAGAAAACCTGATTAAGCTTCCGTTTTTGTGGGTGGTTTTTTTTAATTTTTAAATCAATGCTTTCTATGATGTCAACTTAATGACATAGAAAATATATAAAAAATTGGAAATTATCTCAAAACTTATCAAGTTAAATTTATTCCAAAACCTCATTTTTGCGAAAGTTTTCATTTAGCTTTATCCTGACTTACTGGAAATAGTAATCTCAAAGCAGGAGCTATTTGTGCATTAGTTACAATGAGTCTGAAAACGTTTAGTTTAAACTGTATTTATTTCTGGCAACATACAATACATTATATTTTCAATATATAATCAACAACGATTCGGAAACAAGTACTAAGTACTAATACAATGTCCGTTTCGTTACGTTAGATATACGATACTGACAGCAGATATAGTAATCATTAATCATATTGAAATAATTAAGTTCTAATGCATATACATAAAATAATTTCGTAGAATGGCAGAAATATAAACGTTTATTAAACGTTTTGTATGACATAAGCAACAACCATCAAACTGAAGTAGATCGAGTCATCATTTGTTGAGCATATTCAAAGCGAGAGACAATCAACGGTTTTATTTATTACATTTGTAAAGTACATTGCCGAACATATATCTGCATCACAAAAGTGCGGAAATTAACAGCTAAGTACAAATGTACGTAGTGCCATATTCTTTTGACGTCATACTTTTATTTAGTTGTCACTATAAAGTATAAACAAACACAACATTCTCATAACATGAAAATATTTCTTTGATTTCGAAAATATTTATGTCTTTTATATGAAGATTTATATTTAATTTTGGGTGATACACTGTTCACATCCGGTTTGAAATAATAACTTATTTTTAGTAATAATTGGTCTGGTTTGCCATGTTCTACAATCGTAAGCTTTAGGCACACATTTTAAGTGACGTCATGCAAAATACAATTTGAGTGAATTTGCCAAAAAGAGGATGAAATTAAATATGGTATACTGTTCCACTCATTAAATGATACTGTAAATCTCGCGTGCGTCATCATCATTCCCCCATGTATCAAATTCTATTCATCAAAAAGCATCATTATCCAGCGTCTGAACCCATATTGATTTCCTCTGAGTGAATTATAAACTAAACCCAGCCCGAAATTAGAAATTAGAGTCTGTTGGTCTGCTGTTGACAACATGGAAATAAAAGCAGAACGGAAGCATTGGTTTAATTTATACCACAGTATCTTTGCTCTTTATGTCAATACGATTATTATATTGATTTTTTGTCCATATAACAATATTGATATTCATCAAATTCTTTTGAAACATCAAATATACATACATGATGTTAAGGTTATTAGAATTGTCTAATGGTTAAAAACTAAAACAAAAGATATCCTTGACAATGATGGCGAATTTAAAGTTCTTAAAAAGGCCTATATGATTTTTAAAAATGGGTTTTTAGGAAAAAGCAATGTCCCAATTTCATTGAAGTCTGTAGTTACAAGATGTAACAGTGTTTTGTACAGCAATTTAGAACAAAGTAAAACCCTTTAATAATTTTGTTAAACAAGTAAATGACCAAGCGATACACTGTTATTTGTTAGACTTCTGATTCCAACAACATTGATCGGCAGAAGCAGCAGACAGAAATTGAATTGCTTCAGCTTAAAGTTTTCCTCCGAAGCCGTTAGCTATTTCCCGAAACATCTTGCACAGGGCATGTTCTTAATGATAATCAATATTAAAGCATAAGGTTAATCGCTCGTTAAATCTGCGTCTAGCAGCTGAAACATAAATAACCTGATATGGAGTAACAGTACGCCCCACACGTCCGTGGATTATAGAAGAACATCATAATTAGCAATTTGCATCATGACAACATTTCTGCAGATTCTGAAGATTTTCGAAGATAGGGGTTTCAACAAATACATCGATATGAACTGCTCTTGCACAAAATATCATCATCTAACTAAGAAAAAAAAACATAAAAGATATCCATCTTAGATTGAAGTTTTCTTAAAATTGAACGATCACTAAAAGCACTTTAAAAACAAACTGTAACAACGTTATTTAAATGAGTTTGTTCTTATTTACATCCTACCATAAAATCTAATTAAAAGAGGGACTGTAAGGCCGCGAAATCCACTTCCTATGTCAGTACAGAATGTTATGCCCAGTTACATAATCAAGGTAGGTTGATCTCAAATTAAACTTGGTTATCAATAAAAGAAATAAGTGTTAGGAAAAAGCGTCAGACACTGCGTAGTTTTGGTAAAAAAATGTGGTTCGTGTATTTCTGTGTAATAAAGCATGGTTTATACCTGTAACGTGTTTTTTAACTTCATAATCATGAACATATATTGTTACGTGTATGATGGGTGTCGAGAGTAGCGCCGGAAACATAGGCACCTGTCGTTATCTCTTTCTTTTGAATAGGTTCATTATGTCCCTGTTTTATAGCCAACAGTATGTAGGCTATATTGTTTAAAATATTTACACTAAACCAAACGACTTTCATGAATGCCTTTTTAGCGAATTTCCTTTTGTTTTTTTCTCGATGACTTCAATTCGCGGAGCAACGTCTTTTATATGTTATTGGTATTATTTGAAAAAGATGAAGATCTAAAATGAAATAAAGATGAAATGTTGATTCACAAACAGAAATTGAATCTAAATGCCAAATTCCTGTGTTTCTAAGCATAAAATAATTTCATTTGGAAATGAAAAAAACTGTTTGTTTGGCGCTTTTCTAAAAATAATACTCAAGCATCTCAAGCATGTTCGTAATATACATGCTCTGTCGGGTAAAGGATCTCAATGCTAACAACAATAAAAAATACTTAAGTATTATGTACAAGTGTTCAAGATGTATTTTCTAACTTCACTTTGACATGGATTTTCATTCTTTCGGCCATTGATACCTCTGATATGTTTTTTGTTTTTTTATAAACGAAATTGATATCAAGCGCAGTTAAATGTTTCCTCTGTTCGGTTTTCTTCATCGACAAACGAATTATTTGAATAGGTGCTTTGTTACCTCATATTTTTTATTGATTATTTGTCGCTTATTGTTGAGACCGTCTCCTTACTTACTTGTATGAAATTGATTTCAGTACACTAAAATATATACTAGTGTCTAAGGGATGTATTACCAAACTTTAGTAGGCGTTTACTGCTAACGGATGAAACAACTGCCAGAACAACACGCTCCAAGCTCCTAACGCATGGAATAATATTCACGTCTCACTTTTTTGCTCTTCACGCGGTTTTAATAAAACCATTTTACAATAAAAAAAAAATCTATACATCTATTATATCTACTATAAATATATTCTAAGGCATGTCAGCCTATTAATTCTGGCACGATTTCAAATCTAATATAGATTCGTCTACGTGTTCATTTGCTTATCCGAACCACTCTATAAAAGCTAATACATGTAACAGCTTCCAGCCTGATTTTATAACACATTCTCATTCTGCATATCTCCTATTTTACAGCTGGAAATATTAAACGGGAATAAAGTTCACTCAATTCTCCAGTGAGGATATAAAGAGTAGCACCGCAAACTTTTGCTCCTGTCAAAAAGTGTATTCATCATTTTTAGATCGTTGCCAACATCTATAGATACGGCAAAATATACCAAAGCAAATATGGTAAAAGTATTCTACCTTAAAATTAAAAGCTTTACAAATTTTAAATCGAACTATATACTTATAAGATCACAGTGTTGTGGTATAATCTGTATTCGCTTTCTGTATAGTTACTTGCGAAATACGACGTTGATAACACTGAAGGTGCGTATCTCAACTTTCCATCCTAAATTCAAAAGGCTGTACGAAATATAAGAATATAAATTCAAAAATATCGTCACAAAGACAGGTTCACTTAAGCGTTGACACACAAGAGCAGAATATACCACTACATCACCACACGGGCACCATATACCACATCAATACAAAATATAATACAGCGTCAACACACCAGAACAATATTTACGACAGCGTCAACAAAAAAATGACAAATCTCATCTATAGTCGATACGAAAAGTTTGATATAAGGAGAGTTCAAAACTAAAGGAAACAACATAAAAATAAGTGTTTTGCCCCTCATATACGGCACTTGTCAGCTGCCAAAGCCTGCCTCACGTCACATTAAGAGTACTTGGTCACCAACAATCTAAGACGTTCAGGAATTAAGATGAGACGATTACAGTAATAATACATCAATAGAGATCAATCACTAGGTATTGCAATATCTATCAACATTCTACTGTTCATGTCAAGTATCTGGTCATGACAGAGTGTTTATACTGTTCGAATGTTCAAAAGAGCATTAACCATCATGAAGTAGAGGATTTCTGAGAACAGATGTCAGATGTCAGATCGGGTTTAGAAACAATGCATGATTTTCCTTCCGAACTTTTGTACGGTGTGTTTATACTGCTCGAATGTTCAAAAGAGCATTAACTATCATGAAGTAGAGGTTTTCTGAGAACAGATGCCAGATGTCAGATTGGGTTTAGAAACAATGCATGATTTTCCTTCCGAACTTTTGTACGGTGTCAATGATGCCGTTGCGAAATACCTTGGTGATAACTGTTTTTGGTTTTCATATTTCCCTTCAGGTGTGTCATTGTTTTTTATGTTATATGAGTTTAACTAATTTGGCGTCACTGACTAAAATTGTTGCTCAATTATCTGCAGAACTCGTGGATAAAAGGTGATAATTTCAATATTGATAGTAGTTAACTCTTGAAGTTATATTCACAAACCTATTATTTAATGAATAATTCCATTTGCAATGAACTTGAAAATAAACGTCTCGTGGTTAAAGGTTCCCTGTAATTTTAGCTGTATTTGTAAACTAGCAAGCCGACATTTCTGTGCTGGAAAAACTATCTTGGTCTTTTTTTTGATAATGAGCCGTAATGTTGCGTGCGGTGTTGTCTCGCATTTGTACAGCATTGAGAAATAACCCGGATACACATTATTCAAGGTGTTTTCTAAAAGTATACATAACTTTTACTTCATCAAATAATCGACGTCGGGTCCTTAATAAAACGGCAACGTAGGAAAACATGCGTTATGCAAGTTAAATAACTTGTAACATATGTGTAGTATTGCCTAACGGTAACTGGATATCGCAACCATGTATTGCTTACATCAATGTTTACCCATTGGAAGTCCTGCAGCCACTTTTGAATATTTATATAATTGTCTTTTTTTATCAGAACACTATTTGTGCATTTCTGCATAAGATAAAAGCGAGTTTTAAATAAACTTTTAGTGTCGATTACCATTATTAGAATATTCCAGTGTTTGATGATTTCAAGAGATCGTTCTCCGTGTGACTCAGCCACACTGAAATGCGTCGCCGACAAATTCCAAGTTACGCACAACATGGCGTAACGTTTAGGAATACTGTAATATTATATTTAGCGATTATCAAAATTTAGCGCTTACACAACAAAGTGAATAACATGTTAATTACGGTTTCATTATTTCACATAAGTTATCCTGCCTTACAATCCATAAATATGCAGCCAAAAGGTAGTTGTAAGCATGGTCGACCCTTAAACATTTGATATCCGTCATAGTGGTTTTTTCCGACATAAAGGTAATATTTCACTCTATGGCAAGATAGAGAGCATCAACAAACTGTACACCAACTAATTAATTGTGGTACCATTTATCTTTTCCGCATCATTTGGAAGGTTATCATGTGTACATTTTTATGCCAATCATTTGTTGGGATTAAATTTCCGTTCTTGATTCTGTGAATATTACTCCTTTTTTGCCAAAAAAATGTTTCATGCTGTCAAATTCGGTAAATTTCGCCTGACTTGATAAACAACAAGTAGCATAAACGTCCGCATGTTAAAAAAAAATAAAAAAAATAAATAAAAAATACTGTTACTGTCTGTGCAATCGATTCTAAGTATTCTTGTTGTGTCCCATGCCCACGCCTACGCCAATGAGGTTTTGAAAACGCATGAACCTCCCTTCATGAACATCCAGACCTATTTCAGACAGACAAGTTTTACTGCATTTCCAAATCTGAAACAAAAAGTAACATTGATCTTTTTCGGAGTCATTTTCAAGTTATCATGTGAACATTTGTTATGCCAATAATTAGTTGGGATTTGATTCGAATTCTTGATTTTGTGATGGTTATTTCTATTTTCCCAAATATTTTAAGTTGTCGGATTTGGTTTATTTTGCCAGACTAAATAAAACAAATTGTTGCATAATTGTCCCTCTTTTTCTAAATAAAAATTGAAGCATGAGTATGCAAGAATACCGTTACTGTATATGCAACAATCCTTGCAATAGCTTATATTGTAACTGCTGCAGCACGACTGACTACAGCACAAGTTTCATTGCGTTGCTTTTGCGTTTTAATCGGATAATTAATATTCGCATTGTGTAAAATTCGCAGAAAACAGGTCAATCTGCTTCTCTGTTATTTTGTTAAAACTGGCCCAAAAGAGTGGTGTCCTGTTAATATAAGTCAATTAAGTTTATGCCTGTATGAGAAGGCCTACCGTTCAGTGCCAAATTTGCCGAACAACATTGCTCTGATATTTTCAATCGGTATTCCTTACCCTTTAGTCTCTGACTAGATCAGGCAATACATGTAAATACCCTGACATGGAAATTACCGGTGCATTGTTGAGTTCGTGGTAACATCCTTTCGCGAAATGTCATCTGGAACACAGTGCTATTTATCTTACTTGTATAACGCCCTCACTAATCGTGAAGGTATTAGTCTAAAGTGTAAGAAATCGAAATAAATTCTCATCTTGCTATTTTGGAACCTAGACGTGTGTGTGAGGGTCTGCTGGTGTGGGTGTACCGGAGGGTGTACCGGAGGGTGTATACATGTTCTGCTTTTTTTTAAAAATGGTAGAATACAACCCAAAAACCGCAATACCAAGCCTAAACCGCCTAATGATTACGCAAGACAGGTGGAGAATTGTCAAGCGTGTTTGAACAGTTGATTCACACTGACAGAAACCCAGACGGTAAACAGACAGCTTAATAAAGGCCACGTCATGTATGAAATATATGACATCTCGCACGAGGTAGTTAACGCGATGCTGGCGGGTTACGGTGTCAGTGAACGCTATGGCTGGGGTACGCCATTCCTTTGGGTTCTAGTTTTGTTTCTGAAAGTGCAACATTTTTGCTGACTGTGTCAATTCTTGTTGTGTAATAGTAACTTAAACGTCTTATAATAAAGTCTCTTCTGATAATTCTGAGGAACAGTTACCCCAGACTTTATAGATATGTGTCTCTACTGAGTATACCCCCGTGTGTATGGTACTTGGTATGATTGCGCACTAGTCAGGAAAGATAATACAGGAATAAAACAAGATGTATCAGCAGCATTGATCACGAACGTGCAAGTGACAAATCAACTAAAGATTTCCTCAGTTCCTTCGTTGTCTTTCTTATAGATTTTGAGATTGGCATTTGTCCATGTGTATTAACGATGTTAAAGAAACAAAGCAAAACATAAACAAGTTGTCAATTAAATGCATTGGTGCACTTGGGTAATTGAACTGTCACTCACATATTGACCTTTTATGTCAATTCCAGTTTGGCACCCTTTTCTGAACTACTACGTGTTATATCTATCCTGCTTGATTCTTCATTGCCTTGCATCCACCGTCATAAAAACACTTCTGTGTCAATATTATAGACGAATGGAGCTAATGAGTAATTAACATTGACCCTTCGTGAATAGAAGGAAATATTACGATGCAAATAGATATGCTTAGATTCGATACACATCTAATGAAGAAACACTTATTGACCCTCAAGAGACGATGAGATACAAATTCGAATAAGCATATGTATATCTTGTGCATTCAAGGACGCTGTGAACAAAAGGCCTCTCGTATCCCTTGACTGACCTTAAAAGACAAATAATTTGTGGCTCCTAACAGAGTCAAGATCTTCTCAGATTTGACTTAGATTTACAGGGCGGATATCGTCGATGAAGAAGAAGATGCTAACCCTTATTCTCCTGGTAAATTTTCCAGGATTTCATTGTTAATCTATAATTGGTTTATATTTGCCCTGGTTTTATCGAGACTGAGTTCGAGTTATGGCTTTGTTCACTCGTCGGTATTCCTTTGTCGTTTGCTGTCAACTTAACGGATATATAGCAGAGGAGAAATTGCTGCGCCCCAATGATAACACTTAGCATAGGCTTACATTTTCCTGTCACATCTAATCTTTCTTTACTGCGGTGTCTTCCGGAGCTCAGGTAGGATGCGATGCTACTAGTGAGATGGTACGTTCATGTTAACCTTTATTTATAGGTACTGTCTCTGTAACCTTAGACATTATCAGGATGCGCCGACCGAATACAAACCAACGCATTCATACATGCATATCACAATGTTGTTTTCGTCCTCGATACAACGATATGCATCAGCAGTGGTACCACTCAGAGTGAAGGACTCCTTTACCGCCACATCACTCTTGCTTTTACTTCCTTACTCTCGTTTGGGTTAATCATCTCCCCAGTTTCTATTCTGGTATTGAAGTTTTCAATTGAAGTTTCGGTTTTGTTCTTGTTCTTGTATGAACTCCAATATTAAACCGGATTATGAAAGAATTTTTTATCACCTTACCTTCTAGGTTAGTGCGGATAAGATATAAGCTGTCAGATGACCATAACAACTGGTGGAATCACAGCAGTTCAATTTCATAACCACATGAATTTATGATGCAGTCAAGATTTCCTGTTTGCTGAGCCTTTGATAAAACGTAGTTTAACCCCTATCAGTGTTGGAAACATCAGAGGTAATAAAATAGCAGGTGGTTACCGACGTAGATTAGCATCATCAAGTTTATATGTTCCAGTGTAGCGTCAATTCCTATGTCAGAAAGTTGGAAATGAACATGAAAACGGTTTAGTACGACTTCGTCTTCTTTTCCGAACATTTTATGATAGCCCTGCAATAAAATATCTATACATCACACTCTTCAAACTAACGCAGTAACTAGTGATTGTCATCGGTCAGGAATGAGAAATACCTTGCCTTTAACGACTTGTACAAAACACGAACGACGAATTCAAGTTGATGATTGGTAGATAAATTGATGAATGATATTAATGACAATGAATAGCGGTATTAAGGGGATAGTTTTAGCCACTCTGTGTAAGCAACGTAATTAAGATGTTGATGTGGGTGTCTTTCAATACGTTCTTGTGACTTATTTTAACTCACTGAAGTCACGATGTACGTTGGTATTAATCAAGGGCTGTAAATATGAGATGTTATATGAATGCTGAGAATATGATGTTGAAGATCATAAATTGTATATTAAAGACTTAATATAGGCTTCCGTTCATATTATATCGGAGACTTGTATTAACAGTTGCTTCCCCTAAAATAATTTTAAACTCTACGATATGATGATTTGAATATATGCATTAACATAAATGTACCTTTGAAACATGTCCTCAACTAATTAAACAAGTAAATTATCCCATACATATCATAAAAGATATTTTAAGATATCAGTACTTCCAAAAGCTTTAACAATGATTTGGAAACTTTTTTATCGGCATGACTGATACATTGTACCTTTGATAAATCATCAAAGCACATACCAAAAACAAATCGTAAGGATTAAATATGGAGATGAAATCAACAACGGTATTCTGAACGTGAAAACAAAACGGACCGGACCAGGATTCGAACTTTGACCCTTCTATTACTTTACTATTGAATTAACCAACTGTACTTTCTGATCAGCGGTAATACCCTGGCCAAGTCGAGCGATAGTCATATACTGAACGCAATAAAACGGAGTTTACTGTATTTTCGACACACTGTCGTGGAATTCTGTCATACTTACCTTCGGTATGACAATGTTCCCGAACAAGTTTCGTGATGACCGTAAAATGTTATAGTGGTGGGTGTCCATGGGTTGTAATGATACACTGTACACCAGTTCCATACTATCGATTCTATTACACGTGGGCTCAAATAAATCCGTTATATTTTGGAACTCCCCAGATCAAATGAACATGACGCCACTACTTTCCTGCAAGCTCGGTTGTTTAATATCGTATGCGTATACACGACAGTTACTAATATCATTCTGTTAATTTTTGAATTTTTAAAATTCCTCATCTAGTAAAATATAAAGTCAATGGTAAAATATTCCCACGCGGTACTAGTCTCGAAATAAACCATAATATTTCAGGACAGTAGACAGCTTGTACTTTGAACTTCTTCAGATAACTATTTTTACAGTCGATTTGTTTTTTCAAATCATAGGTAGATTGAACAACTCTCAGAATATCATCCCGATGTAAATATCTTGTTCATGTTTCTCCATGTAAGTGCTATATGTCAGTGAACACACTATTATTTATATACAGGAAGTTGCTGCTATTGTCTTTCATTTTGATAAATACTTATGTTTGTGTTAATTCGCGGCAGTTGGTCACCTATCAAATTTTTGATTATATTGATAATGAGCAAACAATAGTAATGCTTGATAGTTTTTCTATTTCTGAATTTCGATTCTCAAAATTTAATTGATTAGCGCATGTTTTCTTTAAAAAAACACTCACGTGAATAGGTTGTTTTTTTGTTTATCTGATAACCTTCAGACCTCCAAAATATAAAGTGGAGTCAACAGTATGCGAAATACTCAAATAAAATCCCCATTTCCTATCAATTCAATTTTACATGAAATTAGATATGTACGTGTAGTATGTTCCTGGATTCAATGTCTTACATTTTTATCGAGAAGGTCATCGAATACATATCAGATTGAATTACCGATTCCCCCATTCCATTTAGCGACTCCTAGCTGGTGAAGTTTTGTAGAATAAATGTTTTAAAATATGTAAGGGCGTCCTCTATTCTGTAATGAATGGACGCATATGACTTTCTAAAGCAGTGTTTACTAGTTATTCTGTCTGCAAATGATATGACCGTTTGGGGTTTGTTTGTGTTTTACGTCCTATTATTAACTTTGGCCATTGAAGGACTTGTCGGGTTTTGGTGGTGGAAGAAAGCCGGAGTTCCCGGATAAAAAAAAAAACACCAACTTACGGCCAGTACCTGGTGACTTCCCCACGTAGGTCTCGAACCCGTGACTCAGTGGTGGAAGGCTAGTGGTAGCAGAATGTCAGACGCATTAACCACTTGGCCACCGCGGTCCCTTGACCGTTGGAGTGTCATGATGTCGTGTCAAGGTAATGGCATCTCATTGAAAATACATTTTAACATGTCCCTCGAGGGTTGTCCCCTTATCTTTGGCCACTGGCCTCATCTGGCATAAGCCGATGTGAGGCAAAAAATATATAGCAACAAACAAACAACCAATTATCACTTGTGGCGTCTCAATGGAATGTATGCTTTACGTCCGACCTGACTTCCTATGCAAGATATACACTCGTAGTTCGCCCCCAATGTATGTTGTTTCAGTCGTTAGCACATTGTATGTGTACTCATGTGCATGATTTTAAGGATCGTTGGACCACTGCTGGTAAAAAGTTAAGAAATTCAATTGTGTTTGTAGATACAATAACCTCCCGTTAATTTCGCTTCTTTGGAAATCATTGTAGCATGCTTTGGCCAGGATACGCCCGTCGACCAGGAAACTAAGAGCAACAGTGTAATAAGTCCTGGGTTGAATCTTGTTCTAGCATTACTTAATTCATCTTTTTTTTTTCTTTTTTTTTTTTATATTATTGCATAAAATTTACCGCAGTAAGTGTATGGGGTTTTATTCAGAGTTCTAGTCGTACTTGAAATGATTTTGAGATTTTTGGGCAGTGACGGGATTCTTTGAGGAGATGTTAGATTGAAATACAAGAAATAATAACTTAGGTACACCGAACATGTGTTAGTTAACAGACTGTTATCGGCGATGCTGGACGCCAAAGCCTTAAGTCGTAAAAATGAAATAAAACCTCAATAAACATCTTAACAAGTGAAGGAGAATAGTGGTACGGAAGCTGCAACATACACATCTAAAACAAGATCACATTTGGTCTATCCAATGACTTCAAGTGTTTAAGATAATATATTAGGGCGTTAAAACGCATGTTATGTTATTTTATAACCGCATTTACCAAGATGAATTTCACATGTTAGTTTGTACATCAGACGATAATCCTTGCTAGTTACAGAGATACCGATTGATGTTAGATTGTTATTCGTTTAATGTTTATAGTCAAAGGGCTAGGCTTACAGTGATGAAAAAAAAGATATCTATCCTACTGCTGTTTGTGTTGTCGACTTAAGGAACATGTGTTAGGTCAGAACACAGTGCTTGTTGGCTTTTAATTAATGGGGTGTCACAGGATTTGGAACAAAGACGAATATCAGTGACGAGTAAGTATGGGAAGTATTTACCCAGTAGATGCTTCGGAGACCGACCTATATCTAGTGAAGCAACACGTGAAGTGATGCACGTGCCACATACAGTTTCCGTCTTAGCCTCATTGCTTACAGTCAAATGGAAGTTGAGAACCATTAACCGTTAGATTCTGTTAAACAAAGAAAATATTTTTTGTTTCTCATTCTTTGTTCGAATATGTACTAAGAGTGTTATGATATTTCGATTTTCCTACTTTCTCAAAATATACATAAGTTTTGTCCTATATTGTTATATGAAGGTGACATTGCAAAGCTGACCATGTATATACTAACAAGTACTAAGGCATTTATATGTATACGTCTCCGATTTCTTGTTGGAGATTGTCGATCGTTTGTTATCTTAGCGCCTCTGCAATCTTGCTATTTTGTTTGCATTTTTATGTTAACTTCAGATCAAATGGAGACTTTATGTATTGACTATGTGGTATCTTTACACCTGCAATGTAATGACTTTCAAAATTGTTTTAGTATTAAGGACAGTATTTGGTATCTCAGGGCTAAATGTTTTATTGTTATCTCATGATTAGATATTTGGTATCTAAGGGTCGAATGTTTTATTGTAACTTAAGGATTAGATATTTATTTGGTATCTAAGGGTCGAACATTTTATTGTAACTTTAGGATTAGATAATTATTTGGTATCTAAGGGTCGAACGTTTTATTGTTACTTTAGGATTAGATATTTATTTGGTATCTAAGGGTCGAACGTTTTATTTTAACTTCAGGATTAGATGTTTATTTGGTATCCAAGGGTTGAATGTTTTATTGTAATTTTAGGATTTTTTTTTTATTAGGTACCCAAGGGTTCATTTTTCATTTTTTACCTCAGGATAATATGATATTTTGGTACAATATCTAAGGGCTGAATGCTTCATTGTTAACTCTGGAATGTATGTTTATTTCTTATGTAAGGGTGAATGTTTATTTGTTTTCAACTGATCGTATGTTTATTTGGTATCCAGTGTATTTAATGATTCATTCGTACCTAATTATTGAATGGTGATTTGAATGTCATTTAGTTCCTCAGAATAAATTGAATGTTTGATCGACACCTAAGGATTGAATGTTTAATTGGTACCCCATAATTGAATGTGAAATCGGTACTTTAGGATTGTATGCCATTTCATGGTTTTCCACTAGATAATAAACCGTTGCCATAGAAAACTTATAACTTAATTTAGTATTGTACGAATGAACTGAAATATACATAGGCAGAGCTGGATCACTTCTCTTCCTTCTTATCAGTTCGTTAACTAACAGACATAATTAATACTATATATCTATATATTTAATAACAAGAATTCATACAGGACCTTTGAACCCTTTTAATTTGCTTTACATTACTTTACGATTTATTTCAACTTAAAGCAATGAGGCAAGACTAAAAAACACTGTTGACTTTTATACGGATGACTGCATTCGGTTTTTTATTAGACAATAAGTAATCTTGTTGATTTATTGCTTAATTTGATGTAACTTTGCCTCATGACCTAACTGTGGAACGAAAGCGACACTTTCGCTCACCGCAAAAGAATTATTGGTTCCTAGGCGTAATAAAACAACACGAACGCCCAACTAATTACCTCATCGAGTGTTGAAGGACAATACATTGGTAATTAACTGAGACCTTACCAACAATGTAAATACATTAGGAGTCACTTAAAGCGTTATATTGATTTCTGAAAGGTTCCGAAGAAGGAAGGATTTTGTTTCACTGCACACCATTGTATGGTGCATGAGCGAATTATTTTTACTTGGTTTTTATACACAATGGCACATGTTAGTGTGATTGAGAGCAACCCATATGTATCTGGTGCCCGTAAAATAAAAAAATAAGTAAAAATGCTTCGTTTGTGTAACATACAAAGATGGACCATGAAACAGAAGCAAATGTAAATGCTTGGTGGGTGTATCACGCAAAATTGTACAATGGTATAGAAAAAAAGCATAAATAAATCATTTACGTACCAAACAAAGGGGAACCGTGCCGCATACTTATACTTATAGGTACGGTAGTCTAGTGGTAGGACGTCGGGCTCGTGACCGAAGGGTTGCGGGTTCGAGTCACGGCACGCCACTGTGTTGTATATTTGAGCAAGATACTTTGATCCGCTTATTCCTGTCTACTCAACTGTAAAGGAGTAGGTGGTTGGGTAGTGCTAGAATTGTAGAATGCAAGCTGTGAGCGCCGAAATGGCAGCACCGGCGGTATGCTCCCCAGGGAGTTGAGAAAGATATTGGCTGGTTGCAAAGGCCCTATAACCAAGGATAATAATTTTGAACCGCTTTGATACGACCTACGAACTAGGTTGTGAAACATCGGTATATAAGAACCTCGAATTATTATTAATATTATTAATTGATTGCTGCGTATCTCTTTTCATAACGTTATGGCACGGCCGACAGTGAGAGAGTAAACAAAACAAAATACTCTCTAAACCTACGAAATGTACTCTGACTTAATGATTATCACATCAATTGTGACAATGCACCGGATGTGACACATTTAAATTCATGACCTCATTATATAATGTTTGGTAATGCTGACCGATTCAGTGAAAATCTGCCTGATATCAGACAGTTTGATCAGTAGCATTATACATTTCTACATCTGTTTCTACAATTATTGATGAGGCATACATAATCATATCTTTAGATTTGAATCAAATGCAGGGTTTCAACATAACGACCCTCTGCACTTTCCATCCAGGCCTACACGAATTAATTACATAAGTTTGAAAACTTTATTAAGAACGGTTCATGTTATTAATGCTGTGTTTCAGTAAAGGATATACTTTGAATATCAGATGAAATGTACATGCATTCAAGCAATGGTAAACTGAATTAGTAAATTGCTTTCAAGGGAAGTGTCATTTTTGGGTGGCATTATGTTGATTATGACTTCTATTTGAAGTAAATGCAATGTTTGAATACACTGCATGCTTATGTAATCCCTCTGGATCTGTAAAAGTTATGCGAAGAATATACATTTGTATCCCTAGTACATGTATCGAAATCTACATGCGTTATATTTAAATTTGAGGAATACATTTAGGATGTGCTATGAAACGACGTCTTACTGTTATTGTATCTTAATATTTAGAATATCGGTTTGTTAAATCCATTCCAGTTGTTTTCTGCAGTAAAACAAGGCAAAGAAGGGTTGTATTGACTCACATATCCCGCTGTTTAACATGAATTACCGTACTAAAACAGTAGGAATCACAACAATTTTATATAAGGTAATTGAGAACATTTGTAAAGTACAGCTAGTTGATATTATGGTAAACATACGTTTCGATATTCACGATGCAGTTTTGACCACAAATATTTAGTGCAGGGCGTAGACTCACGTGTTACTGGTAGACCCCCTTTGTACTGATTCACAGTTATGTGTGTAGCATGTTGTAAGATCACCTAGCGAATTTCGAATATTGCATGTCTTGATGAAGATAAGCCAAATACATATTTGTTAAAAGGCAATGTATTGACGTTTGCATGCTCAATACTATAAAAAAGATGGCAATAAATAGCTGTGATCCCATCATACGCTTTTTAGATTCGGCCTAGATAAATGAACTATAATTAGACCTAGCGTACCTACGTGGTATACACAGCAGGTGGTGTGACAGCTGCTATGTCGACGTGAAGTACCTACGTGGTATACACAGCAGGTGATGTGACAGCTGTTATGTCGACTTGAAGGCTGAACTCGAGGATGTAAGGCTAAGTTATTGCCACTGATCTCACATGTAGCGTTTTAACAGGAACATGTGGATATCGATGGTTAGTACGAGCTCTCAATGTGTGACTGCATTCTGTGAAACGTAGAAAAATGTGATCCCAATAGAAAAAAGATCGATTGACACCAGGTATCATCAACAATAAGTTTAGGATTCGTATTGTAAGCAATGGGCCGAGACATGGTATTCTCAGCAATACATTTGGGACATGTAATTCACAAAATACCGCCTGATATACTATTCTAAGCAATACGTTTGGGACCCGTATTCACCACAATAGGTCGTGACGCGGTATCGTTAGCTTAAAATCAGTTTACTCAGTAATAGGTCGAGAACTCTCGTCAATAAGTTTGAGACTCGCATACTAAGCAATTTATCGTGACACGGTATTCTCAGCAAAACGTTTTGGACAAATGTTTTGTGAGCCATAGGGCCACATCAATACAAATGTTTTGTCACCCATAGGGCCACATCAATAAAAATGGGAAACTTGTATTCAAATATGGTTAAGAAACGATATGATGCATAGATTTTCCTGGCAATGAGGTAAACTAACAAAAAGTTAACACATCACAAAATTGCATTTTAGAATTATGACTATTCAGGCTGGATTTAAATGTAACTGTCTTAACGGTGTACTTATCAAACTATGCATACGTTAAATTTCAAAAAGATGTAACAATATAGGGACTGGATTGGGTGTTGTTGGGATTTTTGTATTCTATTTTTATTTATTTTTGTTAATTGCTTATTTTCTTTTGCTGAATTAATTATTTATACGATCATTTAAATCTTTTATTGAAGGATTTCGCCACGCTTCCTTTTTGTCACTTGTATAAAACTGGACATTGAAATATCAATGGCGGAATATAAGATTGATTCAGAATAAATAGACAGACTCCAATAACAACAAAAAACCATTACGTTGTCGTATGTCTTGATACTGTGAAATATTGTGCAAACTAATCAATATCAATATCCTTGAACGGAATGTTTCAGAAAAAAATCTACAATAATGTTTTATTCTGACGTCATGAAATAGAACATTACCGTGCTTTTCTAATTACTCTTTGACGTGTTACACTCCCCTAAGACCCCATATAAAATACGGTTCTGGCAAATTGAGTGTATTCAATTACTTATGAACACCGTATACCCCAGAGACATACGTACAACGCTGCCTATGTGCCTGTCTGCACCACAAAAGATTAACAGACATAGTTGTGCATCCGTTCCTTTATCAGTCCTTAGTAAGAAAGTTACTGTTCATTAATGCATCACAAAAACAATTTTCTTTCTTTTTCATTCAATTAACCGATTACCTTTGTTTAAAATGATTACTTACTCTTTCGCGTGGAGGTAGGTTTACTTTGTTTTGATACTTACTTCTTTTTCAAAAGAGTTCCAAACTAAAATACCTATAAGATCGCTCGGTAATAGTTGATATCAAACTAAAATACCTATAAGATCGCTCGGTAATTAGGACCAGGTTAATCAACAGTTGATATCAAAATAGATAGATATTAACTCAGTTAGGTCAATTATTGCATGAAGTGAAATAATTTAGTTTTGGCTATACTTCAATAATAAGCGTTTTAAGGTTATATCATACAGTACAACCGTCCTTCACCAGATCTATTTTTATACGTCTCATTTCAATATGGAAACTTTGCACAAAATACTCTTTAAAAATAGTTAGATGTATATTGAGATTTATGCAACATGCACGTGTAAATACCGTATTATTCAGGGCCTATATGGTGACCTTGTAGTTAAGATGTCTGACTCAAAGATGTTAAGTGTAAAATGTCTCCTTAGCTGTAAAGAATGTATCACGTGTGTTAAACTTTGATGCAAATAAAAAACTTTAACCAGACGAGCAGAGTGTTCATGAATCCAATTAAACAGAATCAGCAACCCAGTGAGAGGCTTTTACTTAGTCAGTGTTGGAATGAGTAATTGCTAGCAGGACATCAACACGTTGGGTAAGCTTCTTAAAGAAGGCTGCCGACTTAATCAGACATCGTACAAATGCCCAGATAAATCTTTTAATTATTGCTGCTTCATCAGTAATCCTTTCGCTTACAACCCTTGCTTTGGTATACGATTATCAAAGTCGAGAACTGTGACGTCATCGTGCCAATTTTGAATACTATATAAATTTGGTGAACTGACTCTCAGGAAGGATCAGTCAACTATTAAATATAATTAGTCAATACATGACATCATAAAGCCAGTTTAGTGAAGACGGATACACCTGATTCCTTCTGTTAATGATTTAATCGTGTTCTTACCTGTCTGTAATTAGAAATCGTAGGCGATGTACGTGGCTATGAAAAGTAATTAGGCTATCACCACCCGTCAGCTATGCAATGAAACTTATCTTCACCTACTCTACATCAAGAAGGACCTGATAATTGATCAACTATGGAAGTATGTCGGTAAAGTCACGGTTGAAAGTAAATTTGTGGATGTCAATAGCATAAAACAAATGAAATCTAGATAAGAAGCAAATGTCTGAGAAAAAAGTTCTATTAATTATGTTGCATTTTTCTACTTTCAGGCAACGACACAACATCGAATAAAAATGACCTTGGAAGGGGACAAGTAAGAAACAATTTGCTAAAGAAAGCCAAAAGAAAAGCATTGCGCATGTCCATTTTCATCGTCATTGCCTTCGTCGTTTGTTGGTTTCCGTATTACGTGCTATTCACCGGAAATGCGTTTGGTCAATGGGAAGAGTTGAGTCCTTCGTTAATGGCGGGATTGTCCACAATGGGTCTGTCCAATTCCATGCTGAATCCGATCATTTACGGAGCTTTCCAGTTGTGCAAGGTGCATAGACCAAGGTTAGTTTGGAGGACTGTTGTTTCAAAACCCAGTGGAAATGATTCCATCTACCTCTTGGTGAAAGAAGGCGAAAAAGCAAGCTTTAGGATTAGAACTCCGGTTATCTCCCTTCGAGTTACCAGTCACTCTAAGTGTGAAGGTCAGTGCCCTCCCTGCACCGTTGATCAATAAAAACAAAAATGTTGAAAAAACGTAAATCCTGTTTCGCATGCAGCATGATTTTGACCTTAAGTTATTTTTCCTTTCTGTCAGAAAAACGATTGATTATTTCATATTCTTAAAAAGATAAAAAAATAAATTAAAAAAAAAAGTTTTGACCATTTTGAGGCGATATGGTTTGCTTTTTCGATTTGTGGTGTAACAAGCTTTTATTAACGAGTGTATCATATTTTTTTTATATTTTTTAAATATTATGTAGGAACAGTGCTTAACATATTATAATTTATTCGAAAAATACAGTTCCTTACATGTTTACATGTTCCTTCTAAAGCTATACTTATGTCTATTAACACGAAAAAAATACACATACAAAATAAACGCTAAATAACAAGTATGCAAGTACAACCAAAAATAAATGGACGTGTCAAGTGCCTATGCTACTGGTTTCTATAAATTGAAAAAGATATATACATTCAGTATGTTTAAATATACCGAACAACTTTTTGGAAGAAAACATGGTCAATCAAACATTGCCCCTTTTTTGGCCAAGCAACTCAGCCACCTGATGGCCACACTCTTTGTTAAAAACAGCACCATTTTGGGAAAAATGCTTGGTCAACCGAAAAAAAATCCTTTTTGACCCGCCACTCAGTCCCCTGATGGCCACAACCTTCGTTTAAACAGCACTTGATTCATTAGTCAAAGGTTCAAAATCAAAAGACTAGATTAAAGAAGTTTTCTCAGTCTAGAAATCACAAGCTACGACACTAAATTGTTAAGCTAATAAATGCTATTGAATTTGACTACCATACACCCTGCTCGCCATTGAAAAAGGCTTTGATGTCGCAATGGTCAACAGCCTCATACCTACAAATAACAAGTCGGCTACGGCTGATATTGTAACCTGGATAGTAGTGTACATTTACATATTTCGTTTGTCTTCGCGGCTCAAAGTCTATGGTAACAACGTAAGAATCGTAGATTTAGAAATTACCTTGTAGCTTCGTTTAAACTTAAGTTTCTATCAATCACTGAATAAACCATAGTTATTAGATCTTACACTTCAAGATGGTTTGTAATTAAGTAGGGCTTAAAATAAAAATGGTAACTAGCAAAGATAAAGAAAAAAAGGAAAAGATTCATATTTATATACAAAGTAAGTATTGCCAATAAGGTTCTTATCTTGAATAAAGTTGTTAAATTATTTATTCAAATGAGTATTGCAAATAAGGCTCTTATCTTTAATGAAGGTGTTAAATTATTTATTCAAAGGAGTGCGATGAATATGAAAGGTGACAAAATGGCATTTTGACTAAAAACGTTTAGATTAACTGTGACATATGGTTTCAACAAAGGGACAATGTGTTAACTTAGTAAAGGTTAATATACATGTAGAACTGTGTCACCATATGTCACAGTTATTGTAATCTCAGCAAGGTTATATTGTATGGGGACAAATCGTTGGTGTACTCGTCCTATCAGTAGTCTATCGTTGGTGTACTCGTCCAATCAGTAGTCTATCGTTGGTGTACTCGTCCTCTCAGTAGTCTATCGTTGGTGTACTCCTCCTATCAGTAGTCTATCGTTGGGGTACTCGTCCTATCAGTAGTCTATCGTTGGTGTACTCGTCCTATCAATAGTCTATCGTTGGTGTACTCGTCCTATCGGCAGTCTATCGTTGGTGTACTTGCCTATCAGTAGTCTATCATTGATGTACTCGTCCTATCAGTAGTCTATCGTTGGTGTACTCGTCCTATCAGTAGTCTATCGTTGGTGTACTCGTCCTATCAGTAGTCTATCGTTGGTGTACTCGTCCTATCAGTAGTCTATCGTTGGTGTACTCGTCCTATCAGTAGTCTATCGTTGGTGTACTCGTCCTATCAGTAGTCTATCGTTGGTGTACTCGTCCTATCAGTAGTCTATCGTTGGTGTACTCGTCCTATCAGTAGTCTATCGTTGGTGTACTCGTCCTATCAGTAGTCTATCGTTGGTGTACTCGTCCTATCAGTAGTCTATCGTTGGTGTACTCGTCCTATCAGTAGTCTATCGTTGGTGTACTCGTCCTATCAGTAGTCTATCGTTGGTGTACTCGTCCTATCAGTAGTCTATCGTTGGTGTACTCGTCCTATCAGTAGTCTATCGTTGGTGTACTCGTCCTATCAGTAGTCTATCGTTGGTGTACTCGTCCTATCAGTAGTCTATCGTTGGTGTACTCGTCCTATCAGTAGTCTATCGTTGGTGTACTCGTCCTATCAGTAGTCTATCGTTGGTGTACTCGTCCTATCAGTAGTCTATCGTTGGTGTACTCGTCCTATCAGTAGTCTATCGTTGGTGTACTCGTCCTATCAGTAGTCTATCGTTGGTGTACTCGTCCTATCAGTAGTCTATCGTTGGTGTACTCGTCCTATCAGTAGTCTATCGTTGGTGTACTCGTCCTATCAGTAGTCTATCGTTGGTGTACTCGTCCTATCAGTAGTCTATCGTTGGTGTACTCGTCCTATCAGTAGTCTATCGTTGGTGTACTCGTCCTATCAGTAGTCTATCGTTGGTGTACTCGTCCTATCAGTAGTCTATCGTTGGTGTACTCGTCCTATCAGTAGTCTATCGTTGGTGTACTCGTCCTATCAGTAGTCTATCGTTGGTGTACTCGTCCTATCAGTAGTCTATCGTTGGTGTACTCGTCCTATCAGTAGTCTATCGTTGGTGTACTCGTCCTATCAGTAGTCTATCGTTGGTGTACTCGTCCTATCAGTAGTCTATCGTTGGTGTACTCGTCCTATCAGTAGTCTATCGTTGGTGTACTCGTCCTATCAGTAGTCTATCGTTGGTGTACTCGTCCTATCAGTAGTCTATCGTTGGTGTACTCGTCCTATCAGTAGTCTATCGTTGGTGTACTCGTCCTATCAGTAGTCTATCGTTGGTGTACTCGTCCTATCAGTAGTCTATCGTTGGTGTACTCGTCCTATCAGTAGTCTATCGTTGGTGTACTCGTCCTATCAGTAGTCTATCGTTGGTGTACTCGTCCTATCAGTAGTCTATCGTTGGTGTACTCGTCCTATCAGTAGTCTATCGTTGGTTTACTCGTCCTATCAGAGTTTTTACCGTTTACTGATTGATGTTGATGCGCCACCACATCATAAATGGTAACAGGACAGACATGCTGAACTAAACTACACACAGGTCTTATTTTAGTTAAAATCTAATTTATATATTTCGAGATTAATTAATAAACAAATGTACAATTTAGTAGTTAAAAATCGCTATCCTCATGACAATTGATGCAAAAATAAAACTGTATCAGGACTTATTTGGCATGAAACATGTTAAGAACGTATTTAAAAACGTTATAAGTGAAATGACCGCTTTCAATATTTGGCCATCTGTAACACAAAAATATGAATATTGTTCAGTAATAGGTTTGTATATCAGCCCAGTAAATGGTACACATGAGTACTTATTTCGTCCGAGTATAAATATTCGTTTGTAATTTTCAGACACAATTGAATCTATAACAGGATTAATCTAAAATAGCTGACATGTATGATAGCAAATGCTAAAACGATAATATATAACCATATACGTATGAAATACGAAAATAATGAGATTTGCTTTCTTATATATAAATATACATTGCACAAACAACCATATAGGCAGATTGTCCCGAGTGGGGAACACTCCGGTGTTCCAGCCAGATAGCTGGTGTTTGAATCTCGTAATCGTTAAAAGATGAGTGTCCTGTAAAAGTCAGTATCCCCTCCCAACAATTTTAAGATAGAACCAAACATATATAACATTGGTGTAATATGCGTTGCATTTTACAGTGGAATGCAATGTTAGGTTTTCGTTACACTTCTAAGCACAGCTTTAATGTGTTAATACAATAAATCAATCGATGTAATAATTGAGAAATGCATAGGATCTACCTGATCTGAAGCTATATATTGACTATATGCCACCTTGCTAATACATTAAAATGTGTGCATGCATACGTGTGTGCTTGAGATGTTATGTTTTTTGGTGGAACCCTGCTTTATTGTGCCACCTGACTTGAATCCTAGAGCACAGGCACTGCAACCCATGAGAGTCCTTCTCGGTTATTTATGTTATGTTCGGTGAGGAAATCAATTTCACCGATTAATTCACTGATAATAAACGTCCATAGCATTGTTGCGATATGTATATAGGATTGTCGATCGAAAACTTAGATCCTCGCGAATAATGCGATTTATAGAAACGCTCGTTTTGTATGTTTGAAAAACGTTTACTAGGCTAGTATCGTAGGGGTCCCAATACTTAACACAACATTGATGAGTCGGATGCACGTGTAGATAAGTTCGACAACGTTTGAAAATAACAGTACGACCCCACTACACAACTGATACGGGGCTGCGTGCAGCATCACAGGGTTTTTTCTTTCGTATCCTTTTTAGGGAACACAGAAGAGACCTTACTTGATCTACTGACCCGTTATAACACTTAGGATTTCTTCAACTGACCTTCCCTTTTTTACGTCTCCCGTTGTCAGAATTATCTGACTTTAGCGTCTGTAGAAATCGATCCCATTTTGAATAAGCTATTGTGTGGATACTTCAACTTTAAGTAACAAAAACAATTATAACATGTATTTTTCAATATAAAAATACGTTAAGGTACAAGTTACAAATTACTAACTTACATTAATGCTGTCACGTATAGATAAGGGCTTTGTAATAAAATCAATAGCTGTTATTATGTCCACTGATTATCATAAATTGTTGATAGATATATTTGATTACTGAATTAATTTGATCATTTATTTAATCTCTAAGTGCTTCAACCATATACAACACAGCACATAATTGTAATATATATACATACACACCATTTTTTTTTTTTTTAAATTAATCTTTTATTTGTCTTTTTACGTTGTTTAATCATATCATTAAACGATATTATTAAGTAAAAGGTATGCTGCATGAAAATAATCAAATTGTTCAAGTTTATAAAATTTAAAATTTATCTAGTCTTAATAAAATAATAGAAGAGATGTAGTTGATCTATTTTTTTATTATTTGTTTTTGCTTTTTGCATCAATGATCGGCGTTGCCGTGCATGTTCGGGTTGTGGTGTTCTGACCTTTGCCCTTTGTGTTGATATGCTAATTGGATGGTTATCATTATGATCAATATCACTTGCTGTTTGCATCAGATGGGTCTGGGTTTTGAAACGACGTCCCTATAGCTGCCGCCCAATTTGTCTACATTTTATATTGTATTTTATGTGCATTGTATTATATACGTATATACAACTCATGGAAAAATGTCTCGATACATTTTTAATGAATTTATTCATTTCAAGTGAAAAAGGTTTCCTGATTCATTTTCATGGTATACAATAAAAAAATGCTTGCTTCTACTTTGAATGATGATATTTCTATTTGACCTTTACGTTGCAATGGAAGCGGAATTGTCTTGATAAGTTTTCAGATCTCGTGGAATGGCGTTTTTGGTGATTTATCCAATACACTTCTAACAAATACCACAAGCCACGTTTCAATAATTAGATATTGATGAAGATTTTGACATTGTTTAAGACCAGCTACCACATGGGACGTAATCATTTGTAGGGGACTAGCTACAACACTCGTCGTTACTGATTTTAGAGGACTAGACAAAACATGAGACGTTATCCATAATAGGTACTTACGTCGACACGTGACGTCATCAATTGTAGAGGTCAAGCCCCGACACGTGACATCCATTATAGGGGACTTACACCGACATGTGAGGTCAACCATTGTCAGTGGCTAATTTCGACTCGTGACGTTATCAAGTATAGAGGACTAACGCCGACATGCGACGTCATCAATTGAAGTAGAT
The DNA here is from genome assembly GCF_002113885.1 of Mizuhopecten yessoensis. Taxonomy (NCBI): domain Eukaryota; kingdom Metazoa; phylum Mollusca; class Bivalvia; order Pectinida; family Pectinidae; genus Mizuhopecten; species Mizuhopecten yessoensis. The sequence goes on from NW_018406385.1 coordinate 840,971, forward strand.
TAAAAGCGACTCGTGACGTTATCAAGTATAGAGGACTAACGCCGCACGCGACGTCATCAATTGAAGTAGACTAAAAGCGAAACGTGACGTTTTCCATTATATTGGACTATCGCCGATACACGTGGCGTTATTCATTGCAGGGGACTAACGGATATTACACGCAAACTCATGTGCTATGCTGAAGTTGTAATCCTTAGCAGTTTTTATTTTTCTATAATTTATTTCAACATACCTGTGAACTGTTACCTTTCCATCTTGTTACAAGAACTTGGCAAGGTGAAAGAAAGATTGACTGATATCTTTTAACTGCTACTTTCTTCACCGCAGTGACTTTTATACATTGTGAAATATTCTCATGTTAAGTTGTTAAACCCTAGTTCGATTTTATCTTTATAAGAAAACATTGATTGAAAGACTGAAAACCAGGAGGTAATATGTTATTTCTTTATAAAAATAATTTCTTCTATTTTATTTCTAAAAATCCATATTATGATCACAATGAATACAACATATAGCAACACAAAGTATAACCAATTCTGTTACAATTACAGTCTCCCGTGATACCAGTCAAAATTGTATCAATAACCTCATTACAGTAACAACTTGTAGAAGTTAATGGTTCTTGAACTTGCTCATCTACTTTCCTTGAAAGTATCGCTCTTACAGGTAATATCCTGATAGATTGTACAAATTATACTAAAGTCAAACATGCGTTACTGATTTTCACCCAAACCCTGGAAGAAACTACCTACATTCATGAATATGCAGAATGGTCTTAGAATGACTGACAAAGGAACAGAGAAAATACCACAACAAATGTAAAAATTTGATAAATTTTATCACAAGAGACGGAACTTTAGAAAGATAAAGATTTCCGACATCACACATAGCACCCGTCATAGTGTTTATAGTCGAACTCAGATCAATAACAACGAATTTTGCAAGAAACTACATAAAACATGTATATACAGAAAAGCTCCCTCTCTTACTAACATGACATAACATTGACATGACTTTCAACATTCCTTTTGAGCAAGACCATGATAATGGTTTTAAACAGGCTACCAACGGGCAGTTAAGTTGCACAGCGAAGACACGCCGAACAAGTATTGACAATGTGGTCCATTTAATTCTAGTTAGCATTGTATCATAAATGCTTGACGGTACGTTCAATTCCGTGCGTAAATATATGCATTAGCTGCAAAGTTAGTTACACGTATGCCAGTTTAAGTTTTTAGATTGAATGAAAATACGTTCTTTTGGCATATTTAATTCGCATTACTTTATATCCTGACTAAAACGGATTGTGCTCTACAAAATTATGTTTAAACTCATTTGGTTGGAAAATCACCAGACAAAACCGTTCCACTTCAATGATTGAATACGTTTCGTTCAAATCTTTTAATGCGTCGTCGCTGTAATCATCATTCAGGAAAGAGGCAAAGCCTGGCTAATCCGACTACCCTCTTATTTTGTTAGCACATTTATCTGGTGTAAGTACTCCGATAACAAGGTTCAGTCACAATCTAGTCATTGCTTTGGGATGAACATAATAGCGTTCGTTTTCTGTACCATTCAAAATGGTTCGTTTTCTGTACCATTCAAAATGTCTCGTTTTCTGTACCATTCAAAATGTCTCGTTTTCTGTACCATTCAAAATGTCTCGTTTTCTGTACCATTCAAAATGTCTCGTTTTCTGTACCATTCAAAATGTCTCGTTTTCTGTACCATTCAAAATGTCTCGTTTTATGTACCATTCAAAATGTCTCGTTTTATGTACCATTCAAAATGTCTCGTTTTATGTACCATTCAAAATGTCTCGTTTTATGTACCATTCAAAATGTCTCGTTTTATGTACCATTCAAAATGTCTCGTTTTATGTACCATTCAAAATGTCTCGTTTTATGTACCATTCAAAATGTCTCGTTTTATGTACCATTCAAAATGTCTCGTTTTATGTACCATTCAAAATGTCTCGTTTTATGTACCATTCAAAATGTCTCGTTTTATGTACCATTCAAAATGTCTCGTTTTATGTACCATTCAAAATGTCTCGTTTTATGTACCATTCAAAATGTCTCGTTTTATGTACCATTCAAAATGTCTCGTTTTATGTACCATTCAAAATGTCTCGTTTTATGTACCATTCAAAATGTCTCGTTTTATGTACCATTCAAAATGTCTCGTTTTATGTACCATTCAAAATGTCTCGTTTTATGTACCATTCAAAATGTCTCGTTTTATGTACCATTCAAAATGTCTCGTTTTATGTACCATTCAAAATGTCTCGTTTTATGTACCATTCAAAATGTCTCGTTTTATGTACCATTCAAAATGTCTCGTTTTATGTACCATTCAAAATGTCTCGTTTCATTTTCAAATATGCTCTATCTTTTTAATTTCCATATTTGATATGACGTCATGTTCGTCCGTCAATATACTCACCTTGTTGTCCGTAATATTTCCTGAATATGTCTGAACGTCCTGCAAAGCCTTTTATTGATTGATACAACTTCAAAATTGGTTATTTTTGCGTGTTCAATGGCGCTCTGTTCTTCGCCTGTATAACAATTCAACTTTCTTCTAAATGTTGAACCTACAAACGAATATTACTGTACATATATTACTGTACATATATTATTGTACATATATTATTGTACATATATTACTGTACATATATTATTGTACATACATTACTGTACATATATTACTATATTACTCTACATATATTACTGTACACATATTACTGTACATATATTAATATATTACTGAACATATATTACTGTACATATATTACTGTACATATATTACAATATTACTGTACATATATTACTGTACATACATTACTGTATTACTGTACATATATTACTGTACATATATTACTGTATTACTGTACAAATATTACTGTACATATATTACTATATTACTGTACATATATGATGTAGCTCGTTGTGCTACCACCATTTGTACAGATAGATGTTGGCGTTCTAAAAGTATTTGGCGATAAATTAAGGGAAATATGTAAAGAAATTATTTGGGGGAGGAAATAGGTTGTCAATAAGCGAGGTGGCAAAATAAATGAGCGACAATATGATGATGTTTTTCTGTAATGAAAATAAGAGTCAAACAACCCTTCATTATTAGGATGAGTTACAAAGTATGTGTATGGTTATGCAACACACAAGGTATGTATATTGAGAAGAGACCCGAGGCCTGCTTCGAGTTTGAAAATATTTTGCATACTTCACATTAGGGATGGATTATGTGTGGTGCGTACCTAATAACAACGTTGGAACCAGCTATACTTTTGAAATCAATTAGCAAATAAAATGTAGTGCAGCACCTATTATTTTATAAAAGGGACACTTTAAAGTAAAACAAAACACTGTCTTGAGCAAGGGGAGAGTTAAGCAAGGAAATGTTTTTCTTTTTCGTCACTAACGCCTGTAAATTCGAAATTTCATATTTTTAAATTAAACGTCCATCTTGCGATGTACTGTATACTGGGAAACTTTTGACCGGGCAAATATTCGCCCTTCGCAAGTAAATTTCGTATTCGTCTACTTTTAATTTCGCTGTTCAGATGTGATTCCTCTATATGACATGATAAATGAAAAATTCAACCTCTTTGCGATGGTGAAAAGAGAGCAAATTAAACTACGGCGAATTTGTATTTGGTATACATTATTTGAGAGAGTAGACATTATGTTAACGGCCACAGATCTCCTTGAATTAAAAAAGTAGTTCCGTGATAATATTCGCTTGGAGGCGATCTTAATTCGTTTGTCAGAAACAATTATCCTGCACCGGTAGAAATGCTGACTACACATTTAAGACATAGTTACATCACAGTTTCCGTTACTAACTCCCCATTTGTTGTTTTATTTTCGTTTACGTAGGCAACCAATCCATAAATAAAATTAAGGAGTGATTTTAGGTTTCTGCGTATCTCTATATACCCGATGGTCTGTATTTACATTTTGGCACTACTTGTTTAGAAAAACTGAAAACTAATTACTACAAATATGAGGTAAGGAAACACGGATCAAGCAATTTAGTGAGTTAATGCCGAAAGCTATACAAATCTATATTTTATATGCACCATATAGATATTTCGTTAATTTTATTTTATTTAGAATGCATCACTTTGTACCTCAAGCGATAGAAACATTCCATATTTAAAGTATTCCGAAACATACGTAGAAAGATAGCATATGAAATCCTTTATAGCCTTATAAATTTACAGTGCTTGGCCGCCAAATATATTCTTAAACTAATATTTCAAATTAAACAATCAAGAATAAATTACAGCGCCAAGTATGTTTGCTAGATGTTCGGTCTGTGTCTGTAGACAGGCTGAATATTATTTTGCTTGATATCAATTCAGGAATAATAGTAAAGATAGCCTTGCAGCTGAAAACGCTGTTTTTAATGTTCACGAAAACGAAGGTATCGTATTAATAAAACGCTTATTTGCTCAGCATCAATTAATGTAAGTTTTCAATACCAATCACAAACTCCTTTAATATACCATCTGCTACTATATAAGTGTCGAATCAGCTTTGGCATTGAACAGATATTGAAGAAAGCTTTGACAGCAAATGTTCAAAAAGTGGCAAACGTCCGTCTCAGATCATGTGGAAATATGCAGCGGGCCAATTGAGACTCAGTTCGTTTTATAATGATTAGGTACGTTATATCATCAAGAGCTAGGTAGTTGGCGTTTTTCTAGTGTTTCCCTAGCGTCATGCCAAACTTGCGTCCATGCTATGGGGTGCACACAATTAACCCACACATAAGCTGTCTCGTATCTTTCTTTTGGGTGCACAAGTATGTTCCTCATTGTCTGGCGTGTCTCCTTGATGTATTCACGCGGTGTTTTGTTGAAACAGACGACGTGGGTCTTCTGATACCCCTTTTACACTTGGAGGCACCACACATTATTTTCCTTTTGTTCTCTTGATTTGGAATTTTCTTATAAATACTTTCATGGTGTTTTCCCACACGTTGCTGTGTTATCCTTCACTCGTCTGACTGTCCAAAAAGGGTAACTTTATCTATTGAGAGAACGTCTTATGTGTTCTTCCTCTTCTGATCACTCTCCGTAGTGACGGCATTACACCTGTCTGGCGAGGTTCTCACAACTCCTAATTTATGATTAAAGGTATGGTGCGAATCTAACAGTAAGTTTCTGTAAGACGCAGTGAGCACCTCTTTAATCAAGGTAGACAATGGAATCCTATAGGTGCAATTCTGGAGGTGGTGCCAACCACTAACATTTCTTTCAAATACATTAGTGTGTCTTGGACAGAAAGCCGTGTATTGGCCCACTAAGTGCACTGTACTACTGCCATGACCCCGTGTGTGTATGTGTATAAGAAGAGTTCAATAACGTTATCAAATACAGAACAACTTTGCAAAAGCAGGAAAGAAACTTCCTACATCTTCCTCAATAAAATTTCTCAATTAGTATATTCAAATTGCTCTGTCACTTTTGGAATTCATCAAACCCCGCCTTTCCGTCTGTTAGTAATAGTACCGAAGGAATACTGGCATCATCGAAAATATCAAAATGTCAAAATATGTCAATCCTGACTTGTTGAGACATTATCCAACTTACATTTCTCTTCTATTTTATCGGTAAAATATTCTTTTTCGGTCACAAACTACACCTGACCTTTACTAATAGCTATGATTGCGGAATCTAATTATCTTGTGTCAATTATGAGAGTCTTATTGTTTCTGGATTATATGTCAAATGCTGATGTACTTTTGACGATATCATCGCTATGTTTCATACAGCTCCAGGTCCTCATAATACATCCATAACACTGAAAGCATGGATGACATGAACTGCTGAATGCATTTCTTCTTAAACTGTTTCTCTACATAACACTTACAGGGTCAGCCTTTCCTGTTTTTTCCAGTGCTTTAACCGTAGATGCTGCTGTAAGCTGGTTAAACGTTTGATTTGATGGCAGTGCAAAGGTCTTTCTGAATTTTGAAAAATTGTATTTGGTATCTTGCTCTCTCCAAATGCATAACTTAATTACTTCAAATGCCTGCGATCAACCATTTCTGATCCACCATTTTGAACAAGATGGTCTGCAGTGTACACTTCTAAACATAATTTTGAACAAGATGGTCTGCAGTGTACACTTCTAAACATTATTTAGAAATAGTGTTTGAATAACCGGATGTGATACCCAGAACGTTTACGACGGTTTTGTAGTTGTCATGTTTCCTGTGCAAAATTCTGCCGTTGCCTTTTTCTAAAAATAGCCTGGATATCTCTACTATGAAACGTTTGTCTACTTTGCATATGCTTGCCAACTGTCACGCCCTTCTTTACTGTCCTATATTGCACACTGTACGGTTGCTAAGCCTAAGGATTGCAGCTTTTCTGGTAAGAGAGTTTTAAACGACTACTGATTTCCTTAGTTATTCCTTTTCGCACCGTTGCAATGGATATCTGGACCTCAGCAAACGCAAGTAATCTGTATGTATCAGGATTAAACGCAATACATATATCACAAACTTACCTTACTGTTGCTACACTTTCATATCTTGCTATATCCGTACCCTTTAATACTCTGTTCCTATGCCCCTAACTACTATCTACAATCTCTTTAACCAGTAAAGGTCTTGTCGGGTCTCGTAGATATATGCAGGTGATCCACAGGCCTAAGATACCACCCTTTTTACATATGAGGATAGCCACACGGCCTCTCCTTTAATGGTCCTGATTTAGAACTACATCTGTGTATATCGGTGACGTTTTTTTGACCTTTGATGATGTTTTGCTTGGCCTTGATATTTCCAATCATTAGTCTGACTGTCAAATAGAGTATCTCCATCAAAAGTCGGATGTGTTCCTCTTCTTCTGATCTTCGTCTGTAGTGACGGCATTAAACCTGTCTGGCGAGGTTCCCATAACTCCTAATATGGTAAAAGGAATAATGCTAATCGAAATGCAAGTACCGGCAAGACTGAACAAATCTTTAATCAAGGTAGACATTGGAATCTATAAGTTGCACGTCAGGTGACGATGACGACCACAACCATTTATCTCAAGTGCATTAACATGTTTCAGATATAATGTCCCCACTGTACGTGTGTAACTGTGCCGTTGACTTGATCACGTGCCGTCTGCTAGATGCAATAACTGTGGCATACTTTCTTACATTTTAATCGATAAAATTATCTTTTTTTCTGTCACATTACACCCCTGACCTTTTTGGTAATTTTGGAACCCAATTACCTTGTCATTTATGAGAATCATATGTCTTTCAAAACGACGAATATCTTCCTAAACAAATTATTATGTCTCTATTTTCTCTTATTTATTGCGCGTTAATCCGGGCTTGGGTTCCATGTCCTTTTTAGGAATACTGAAAGTATCAATTTTCGATGCATTTAGATTTTACCCTGACAATGTTTAATACATCGTCAGGTATTCATAAGTTAACATTAGAATGTACTTTTGGTGACTGCACCTGCTCACAAATTGCTTCTCTTCATAACCCTTTCTGGATCAATATTACTGTTTTGCCAAAATAATGATATGCAAAGCTTTAATTGAAGACGTTACTGTTAACATAATAGCTTTCCTAATTGGTTCAAACCTTTGTTTAGTCTTTAAATGTAAAGATTCAGTGTTGAAAGTAATAGATCAGAGAACATTGATTTTTTGCAGGCATTTAAAGCAACAAATGCCTGCAAACAATCGACTTTCTCGGATCCATCACCTTTAACTTCGGTCTGTAGTGTGTTGACACTTTTGGGTAGTCAAAGCAAAAACGCGGGAGAATACCGAAATGTCAACAGAATCATAAGTCGAACTCAAACCCGTTAAACTAAGGCAAACTATGAACAAGGAGCGTCATGACGACCCTTGAATAAGGCCAGGTGTTTTGGTAGGGTATGCATCTTCTGCTTCATCGACGACACCCGCCATGAAAATATAGGTAAAATCCCAATAATGTCACGTCCTCACAGCGAGAACTCGGGTAGTGACAACAAAACCACAAGGCACTCTAGTGAGCTTAATCAAGAACATCGACCTTCATATCACACAAAGGAAAACCACATTTCCTTGCATTATCAGTATGGTGACTAATAAACTTATCCAATGCACATTTGAGTAATTGTCTGTGATATCCTGCCTTTTTGCTATTTAACACATATTTTAGTTGGTTATTCAACTGTTATGATTCATGTATAATTCGATTCTGTTGTTTCTAATAGAAGAACCATTGGCTGACTTAGCTATGAATTCTGTATACCTACTTATACTTATAAAGATTGTATAGTTTTCCACCATGCCATTTTTTACTGTATTAAATCCTAACGTTGATTGACCTAAAGATTTAAGCCTTTCTTGGAAAAAAAAGGTAACAACGATTTCTCATTCATTTTGTTTCTCGATTTAAATAGGGTTTTAAATTCTGGTCTTCAGTGCGTTCCTTGGTATGTATCTGAACTTTACATCGAAAATGCCCCATATTGGCTTAATCTTGCCACATTTTTTACTATTATTTTGACACGATTCCACTATCATTTTGTTTACAAACTTTTTGATTGATTAAGGTCGGCCTACATACCTTTGGGCTTTACAGAAATCTGTCTATATATACCTTCTTTACTGTCCTACCAATACTTTTCCTTTAATAAATAATCTGAAGAGCGATTGGAAGAGCTTACCAACTTCCCTCTAGGGATGTGGGTCATTAGCTGTTTTAAAAAGGTCTTTAAAAACCAATTCCTTTTAAGCTTGATAATATTTCTACACGACCTGAAAATGGTGTATTATAATGTTTACTTTGATTCAATTTCAACACTTGCATTCCTGCCAAGTCTGATTACACTTCGCTTCTGTTACTCTTGACATGAAGATTTTTACGTATTCATTAGTCATGTTGTTGGTCGGCATCGTCAGTTTTTTAAGGGCTTTTATGAAAATAATATAGATGAAATTAACAATCAAATATTTATATATATATATGAATTTAGATAATCACCAATAGCGTTCTTAGTGTAAAAAGACAGTCCAGTTGGACAGTGACCCTAAATAATCACCAATAGCGTTCTTAGTGTAAAAAGACAGGTCAGTTGGACAGTGACCCTAAATAATAACTAATAACGTTCTTAGTGTAAAAAGACAGTGCAGTTGGACAGTGACCCTAAACAATCACCAATAGCGTTCTTAGTGTAAAAAGACAGTGCAGTTGGACAGTGACCCTAAATGATCACCAATAGCGTTCTTAGTGTAAAAAACAGTGCAGTTGGACAGTGACCCTAAATAATCACCAATAGCGTTCTTAGTGTAAAAGGACAGTCAGCGGGACAGTGATCTTAAGAACTCTTGACGAGCTGTCACAATCATACGGATATATTTCACTTGTTAACAGGACCTCAAACAGGACATCGTTCATCGAAATATCTGTCAACATACAGTTGGGACGCCAAAGCTTCAACATCGAACATATAAAGAAAATTGCGGTATGAAACACCGTCAGTATTCTCACATAATGTTCATCATAGTGATCTGATGATTTTTATTGCTAAACTCAGACAACCACATTTTCTTTATATATAGACTCCTGATCAATCAAATGGTTTTTTTTTCAAATTTGAATAGATGTAACAATCTACATAAAGCATCCAATGTAATCCCTAGTCCTCAAATAGCGATATTCATTGAGAGCAGCCAGTAGACTTAACCAGCCTCTGATATTCAAACATTCATTCAAATAATCTATATCCGCCTCCGCAACTTTATTTCATTGTGATCTGAAACGAACACCTGTTATTCTACAAGAAAGCAATATCTGACAAATGTACATAGATAAAGTATGTCGTCTATAAAACCAAGTTTGAATTGATTCGTTGTGATATTTACCAAGTAAGTGAAGTTTGTATCGTGTCTGTAAGTTTAATGTCCCCGAAATGAGGGGAAACACAGCAAGTATGGACGAGCTATATTTTTCTACTTCTCGGTGTCCCTTTTTTCAAAGGACTTCTCAGTGCTTAAAAAACATTTTCCCCCTTACCCATGAAGAATACCCCTAGCTTTTCCGTGATGGACCTCTCAATTCGTATGGCTGTAGCACTTCGGTTGCTGACTATTTTAATGTGTCCCGTTGTAACTGTTTTAATCAAGGGCGTTCCTCTCAGATAATTTTGTAACTTTGAATCTCTCCATTCTGTATGAAGAAGCAACCAAAAGGAGTTTTTCTCTGGCTTAAAGTAGCTTCCTCTTTTTTTTCCTGAAATTGCAGTCCTTTTAAATATTTGACACGCCTTTAGATGCAGTGCTTATGTAACCCCTGGATGACAGCAATGGTAATTCATTTCAATTTTAGATATCTATGAAATTGAAAAATGCATGGCAATGTATGATTTTAATGATTACTAGATTTGAAAAGAACTTAATAAACTATTTCATAAACGTGACGTTGGTAATGAAATTGTCGAGGCTTTATAACTTTCTCAGCCCAGCTTTTATGTTATTCCTCTCGCCAAGGAATCAATTTTCAACAATGGTTGTTTTCATTTTGCAGTTTAAACACCATTCCATAATAAAGAATAAAAAATAAAAAAAATCCCAACTATGTGCGTCACCATATGTTCAATACCCATTGGTTGTTATCGGTAGCTAGTGGAAGATAATCAGTTATAAATGAGTTATAAAAGCAACCAATTGCTTCACTGTCCAAGTTCAATACCTTAATGATAAACACGATACAGTCATTTTTCTACGGGATAGTTATATTTGTAAGTATAAAGATGAAACGTTATTAAAAGAACAATACTCTCTACGTATCGCTGTATTATTAAAAATGTGGCAAACCAAATAGTTTTCAAAACATATTTTTATTACGTATCGATTTTTCTAAAGGATCCACTTTTTGATGTTATTGTTCATTTAAAGATGAATGTGACCCACTTTCAGGAGATTGCACCTTTGAAAAATTGGTAATTGGTGCAGAATGCAAAAATATAAAACACTTTCATTCTTCAGCTAAAAAACTTGTTATTACCAATTGTTTCAGACAAAGTACATTTGACAATTACATGGCGAATGGATGTCGGACATTTATTGCATGTTATTCAGTGTTATTTTTATCAACAGTGCAATGAACTTTGGAGAACAGATGATTATTAAGCTCTCTCACACACGACAGAAACAGGGAAACCGCGTTCGAGTGCAACAGGGAACAGTCTTAAAAGTTATTATTTTCATTGATTGAATGCATTTGGTGATATGTTTGTAATACTAAATTCATGAATTCTTTGGTGAACACAATATTCTCCTTGACATTCTTTTTTAGGATCGGGTAGAGACGGACTTTAAGACAACAAGATCCCTAAATAACTTTCCTCTGAATGTACAACTTCCACGAACGTTACATTTGGTAGCTATGCCAATTTAACGAGGAAAAAAGGAAGGAATTTCAACATCTGGTTAAACCTCATTTTTTGAGTAATATTGTAAAACTTTGTATCATTGGCAACGGAATCACCGGTTGACTCACGATTTTCGCACATAGCTGGCCATGTAGGATCGTGTTTACCCATGAAGGAAAGCCACGTGCAATACATTAATCCAACATCTACATGAGCATGGCTTAACACTGCTACGACAATGAGAGGACGTCATGGCGCGGAAAGGTTTACTTCATTTCAATCTATTTCGCTGAATTTGAATTTCCAGTTTAAGTTGTTTATTATCTTCTTTTATTGCGTTCTTATTTGCTATCTAACGGTTTTACTTACAGTAAAAAAAACTGAATTGAAATGTGCTCTTTCCAATTGGGTAAAGATTATATTAAAATCAGATGGTACTTAACTACACGAGTGTGGCTTTACATCTCCATCAAATGCATTGGTAATTATGTATGACAAAAGGCTAGATCATTTGTAAATTATGTAGAATAGAAAAGTTTAACCCTTTAGTAATAAACCTCGGCAGGCATCGGTTTTTCCCAAACATCTGCACCGTCCGTTAAGACATTATGTATGACATATAAAAATATGATAATAGTTATATAATCATTATACATCCTTAACTGCAAAAATATGACAGTCAGTTCCGGAATTTTCTCTTCCGGCATGGCTATTGATTTTATAAATCATTTCTGAAAAGAAAACCTTGCAGAACTTTTATGAAAAAGGAAATTAAAGACGAAATCAACAATAAATAAATCAATAGTGTTCAGATTGAAAAAAAAAATACAACAGGGCTTGATCAGGAATCGAACCCTGGATTTTCTATTATTTTACTATCGCTCTAACTAACAATGCTTCCTTGTCAACTGTTGTACCCTGGTCAAGTCTTATCCATATCGACATTAAAGGAAAGTAACTCTATTTACGAATGTCATTGATATCACCTAGTGCATGAAGAATAGATCTTTCGATCCATGTGCGACATGTGTGTGAAAGTGACGATTTGTTTCTAAAATATCAGTTTGAAGAGCGACCCAGGCGCGGGTCGCTTATTTCCCGCATATTAAAGGGGGGACGGAGTTCTGACGTTAATCGACGTCAGACCGATATAAAAAAAAGTTGATAAAACGTCAGAATAATTCGGACTATGGGATATGGATCCTTAATTCTGTACCTGAAATGTAAAACTATTTTTGTTTTTACGTGGTAGAAACTGTAGTTCATTTATTTAAATAATGTAGACAAGCCAGAATTCACATTAAAGCCATTTACTTTGACATTTTATTTCCTGTGCATCACGTCAAGTCGATCCGTTTGTATTCAAAGAAGAGTGTAGGCACGAGCTATTACAGGTCGGTGATCATATGTTAATCTAACCGTCCATATATATTGAGTTATTTTAAAATACAAGGTGTTTGAAAGCAATACGCATCTTGTCTATCTTCCAGTTCTCGATTCTTTATAAAATTGCCAACTCTTTTTTTTCCTGGTTCTGAAGAGATACTAATCCATGTACCATATATGGACAGAAAATGCTTTCATTTTTGAAACATCTGTTTTCGCCTCCAGTTATGTGCGTGAAAGGGGTGTGTTTTCTTTTGTTTTAATCTACCCCCAATATCTGTTGCCTTTGTTTTTATATGTGTATTGGGAGTTGTGATAAATATATTTCTATCCTTCATCATACATACGAATTAGTTTACCTTGATATCACTTGTTATCCTGGTGGCTTTCTTGGCCTCGACGTTTTTCCTTTACCTTGATAGCCACAACAACCTATAATGAGTAGTGGTACGGTCCATTAAAGGCAAACTTTACTTCATTTTTGAATTTGAAATTAACCAATACACCACAAAATTTTGAAATCATAAACAAAGGAGTCTTACGCACCACCCCTTCTGCTTCAACAGTCATTAAGACCAATATTGATTTCCAACTCATTTTGGGCCCCTAGCATAACCGATGAGTCGTAGGAGGACAGCTGTTTGACGTAAATCGTCTTGGTATACTGTATCTATTACCTAGTTATAATTGTACAATCACTAATGTGTGTGTTGCGTTCCTCTTTCATCAATCTTGTGTGTTTGGAAATCTGCGTGTAATATTGCCTAATATTAAAATCCGCTTATCGTTTTATCCGTCTTAAATGACCAAGCATCAGCCCATTTTATAAAAAAAAAAACAGGACTGTAGCACACTTTGCTATTAAGTCTGAATACGATATTTGCATATGAAAAGGTCCTTTTCGTATGGGAAGATCGAATTTTTCCGGTAGAACAATTGTGTCAGGACGCCGATCCTGAGTATGAACTGTAAGATTGCACATGGTTAATGTATTCTTGGAAGAGTATACTCTCCTGCATCATCAATAACATCTGTGCCAGTCTAGTACGTAGGAAATGTATTCATATGTATGCATTGACTTTGGACCACTCTTAACTCGAGTACAATGGCACTTATCGCCTAGCCATTTAGTCCATGGCCTGTCCGCAGAATGGAAACATTAATTCCGTTCGCTAGACTTCATTTATCGCAAGGACGTATTGACGATGTAATGCCTTATTAGCAAGAAAGTGAGTTATTTCATATAAGAGACCGAAAAGTAACTTGATTGCCAATGCGGGGTATCGTTTCTGTTTGCTGCAATGCTGTAATGAGACGGCAATGTTTTATTGACTGACGTGGAACATGGATACGTTGTGTGGGCTGCAATACGAAGCCATGCTCTATTTATTAACATCCCACACAAATATCGATTATGTGTATCCACTTCTAAAATACGGTCCGTCAAAACCCAACAAATACTTTCTTGTTTGCTGCTTGAGGTAAAGGGTACCACTGCATCGGTTTTCATCGCCAAAAAGAGCATCTCCACTCAAGAGTTTTTGTAATTGGAGTATTCTCCCTTTGATATAGCAGATGAACACACACAACCAAAAGGTGTTTTCTGGCCCAGATAAACCTCTCCTTTCAAGATTTCAAAGACTCTGCATCCCATTATTTAGACAGTCAACGCTGTGATTTTGAAACTACTGGCTTTACTAGCTTTGCAATTTAACGTTTTCCTAGATTCTTATTTTTTTCTTAAATTCAGACAAATAAATTGCTGTACAATTTGTCGCAACATGTTATTTTTTTCGGGAAACTTTTTTTGAATAGGGACTTTATAAATATTTCACAGTAATGCAATGGTAATAATATTGTCAAACTCGATTGCATTCTTCTGCCTTAAACACGCATCAACTGTGAAATATGTTTTATGATATAAAGACAAACTTGCTGATTTAACTTTTTTTTCAGTAAACATCAACACATAGAAAGGTTCTTTTTATATCATAATAAAATGGATTGAAACATGATTTGTTATGATTTTTCAATGTTAATTAGGTTTCTAACAGCATTCTCATGATTCCATCCACCACGTTGTAAGATGAATTTGCTATCATATAGTATGCAAGTATACCTTTCTCCATAATGTTGCAAACATTCTTATTCTATCGAATGTTTTGCGCGTTATTGAAGTTTAACGTATTGCTGAATTGACGCAATCATAATACATGCTGCGAATATACAAAATTTTCTTCAAACAAACGAACACAAATTTACCTTAACAAGAATATTATGAACTTCATATATATTCACGTGACCAATGGAGTTATGTTGGCATATATACAATGTATGGGCAAATGAAAATTTTAGATGCATGACTTACTGCTTATATTCAACAAACTGTTAGAAGTGTTATTGAACCGCTATTAAAAAACCTGAACCATAAGAGTTTGAAATCATAGTCTAATACCAAATATGTTGTGATCCCTTTGGCTTTGCTGTCTCCTCGACTCCTGTTGTTGTCTGACACATACTGTCTATGTGTGTTGACACTGTGATATGTCTATTGTTTACTTCAAAACTTTGCAACATAATGCAATGCGTTGGCATTGTGCTAGACTTATTAGTAGTCATTTACCTCTAATCATTGCAAAAACTGCAATGATTACTTTTGTTCAATCTCATTTATGTGTCTCAAGCTTTTGCTTTTTCAGACAATGATTAATATTTCGGTATTAGAACGATATATTTTTGAAGGATCTAGTAAGCAACACCTAGGATCGTTAATGTCTTTCTAGTGTATGTCAGATAGAGGAAACTAATATTGATGTTATCATATATTACGAATTTTTTGTCGAGATAACATTGCAGTTTCATCAATATCATATGAATCGAAAGCAAACCCCAGATCCTTTTGATATGATACAACAAAGCTTTATTCCACTATGCCATAATGAAAGAGAAACAACTCAAATTGAGAGACATGCAGGTGTCGTTTAGTGATGCTGTGATGAAAAAAGTTCAGGTAAAATAAGAATAAAGTAAACCTTATATACTTTGAGATTAAGACAAGGATCTGTGCTGTCCCCTTACTGTACAATACAGTACTACGACACCGTAATATTTATGATATTTTCATGCTGATGCATTTTGTATCACATTCATATTCGTAATTAACCAAGCATAGTCGAACTAGTTCATATGAAACTAATGTCAAAGAATTCATTGCACGTGAAAAGATTTGCTTACCAGATCAATTTAACAGACATAATAGTGTTTGTCACATGGGAGGTAGGAAGATACGCTTGGCAAAAATTGTTTTTGTTTTCCCGAACACGAATTATTTCCGCCAAAATGGCTTTTCTATCAGTTCAACTAACAGCATGTGTTAATGCGCAATGAACCCATGAGGACATCTAGAAAGAGGATTTTCAAATTTCTGTATGATTAAAATCAGGATGATATATTTTTTAACAGTTATGATGATACACAGCTGATAGTATACTGCACATCACAGAACTGTGTTACATAACATCATAAATGTTAAAAATATGCGTTTCCATCCTCACTTACTACGTTGTAAAGTACCTCTTTCATGAAGATACTCTTTGCATGAAATTATCCTTGATTTGGGTTCTGAGAACATTGTATGCAGTCGTCCCGTTAACTTTTGTTGTTCCCTCAGTATTCCAGCTTTCGTATTTACTTCCTTGCGTAATACAATATTAATTGAATGGCTAATGATTTCTTGATAAAAGAGACAAAATTGATGCATTTGTCATAGTACCAAGTTTCAGTTCCAATTTTGCATTTTTTTTTAGTTTAAGAGCTTAATTCACTTGTTGTGGCTTAAGAAGAGTTCTAATGTCTTGATTACGTTACGTCATCATTATCTGCATTAAACATCCATATGTCCACCGCTTCATGTTGAAGTTTTTAATCGTAACACATTGTGCTATCACTGATATATCAGGTTTAAACCACGGATTGCCATTTGGCGGTCATAATATCTTCATGCTTTATTACGTAATGTGATCAAAACCATTAAGATGCGAGTCCTGTCGACCATATATTCTTTTTTCAATGCTTCCGTAAGAATCAACACCGACCGAAATAGCAAAACGCTTCTGACAAGGAAACACAGTGAACATTTATAACGCTATATATGCATATTAAGTCACTTCATCCAGGGCCAATCAAATTTAGATGTCATCGATATGTGTTACTCATACATTTGAAGAAATGTCACAAAAAGTTTTACTAATAAGACTTTACGCTACACTAACGTAAGAAATAGTGTTGTTGGTTGTCTCTTAAATTTATATCACAGCATATGTGTTAAAGAAGTCAGATAATTATGTCAAAGTCTTCATAATCCTGCATCTCTCGAAATCCTTTTGTATTCGTTTGCTTATCAGCACTTAACATTAGTCAGGGAAATTGAAATGAGTGAGTATCGAATTAAATAAGACTGTTGAAGAAACAGATGTTACTGTCAAGAAATGAAAACTTCAAAACAGAAAAAAATGCTAGTTTATCAGTAACATGCCCATGTTTTTCTTGCTGTTTACATCGGTCTTATGTGTACATACGACTGGTGTGGTATATTTATATATCGCCCAAAGGCCGTAATAGCAGACGTAAAGCCGTCAAAATCAGTATATCTGTATACATATTTGTGATAAAAAGCAACACTCCTACATACTTCGAATTTATGTAAAATGGAAGGACTTGGAAAGGTCCTTGATACCCCACCAGATAAGCGCATCGATGATTTTGATTTTGTATGAAAACGAAAGCAAGTCAAAGCGATGAGATGACAGAGATTGTTCCAATGGGTTTGGCAGCAGTCTGCTGGTACATCGGGCCACCAAACTCAAAACAGATATTTTCATTAATGAACTCGATCATTATCACGATGTAAGCTTCAGTACATTTAAACTTTTCCTTTGTCTTTTTGAAAACCTGATTCCTACAATACTTATTCCTATCTTTGTATTGTCGTTTTGCATCTTGTTATAAGAGAACGAATACGTTATATTAGTTTGGTGTCAGGAATAGTAGAATAAATAGTAGAAACGTTAAATGTTCTGATAGAAAAAATGTTTTGGTGAAGGTATGAGCAAGATTGATAAAAAGATCTTTTTAGTTCTTTAGAGTCTGCATTTGTATTAATTCCACTTCTGCAGTAA
Organism: Mizuhopecten yessoensis; assembly: GCF_002113885.1. Classification (NCBI taxonomy): domain Eukaryota; kingdom Metazoa; phylum Mollusca; class Bivalvia; order Pectinida; family Pectinidae; genus Mizuhopecten; species Mizuhopecten yessoensis. Next base: position 858,943 of record NW_018406385.1, read on the forward strand.
ATAGTGTCGCAATGCAACTGTAGGTCTGATCAAATGGTAACTATACTTTGAACGGAAGAAAGACGTTTGGGGAATGGCTTCGCCAAGGAATTAGCAGAGCAAGCGATAAAACGCTGTTTATAAGGTTGCTTGTGAAGTTTCCTAATCCTATAAAACACTGATGCATGTCTGCATTCTTATCATTAAACGTGTTCTGAAAAAAATGTGTTACAGAAGAATAGAAAGCCATTATTTAGTCTTTAAAGAAATGTAATTGTAGGGTTTCCTTTTCATCAAATAAACCTAGCTCTTTCTTTCAAACAGGAAATGCAGACGTTTTTGCAGAAAACAATGTTATTAAGGTGTTCTGTCTGCCTTCATAGCTACAGAGATCAATCAGTGTGGTATTTGAAATTAGGGTCAAGAAAAAGACATTTTTATTTGGTTAACACGTTTGGTACGATAAACCGGACATATTTGACCCATTCTATGCAGTTCATTCAAATGCTGTCTTGTTATTCACATTCCAAAACTAATGGTAGGAGATTCGAGATAATTTGGAGATTTCATGAAAAAGCTCGCGTTGATTTACATTAAAGATAACATTTAGATCGTCAGTTAATATGTATAAACCTGGAATATAGTTGTACGAAGATGTAGAACACACACATTCTAAAAGAAGATTTACTCTGAGTCATCTAAATCACATTGTTTTGTTGAGTTGAGTTGTTCCATTTTATTACAGAGAAGATCTTTGCAAATATCATGTTTTTCTTATGTCGATTTATAATGAGTTATACTTATTGCTTACATGTCATGTGCGAGTGCGAGAGAGAGAGAGAGAGAGAGAGAGAGAGAGAGAGAGAGAGAGAGAGAGAGAGAGAGAGCGGTTTCGTTCTGTTTTTTTCTATTGTGGTTTATATACAATGAAATTAAAACTGCACTCTTAAATATTTATTAGTCTTTTACAATACCGAAGCTATATATATCTTTCAGTATTATCAATATATCATTTTGGACTCTAAGCTACTTATGCATTTTAGTATGATGGACCAGGAAGATTGCACCTACTCTGAATCTGTATATTATTCAGCTTGCTTTAGTGTCAATTATCTGACGCAGCTTTCCACGGAATCCAATCGTATATTGATTCCTATCATACACATTTGTAGAGTATATCAAAAAAGCAATGCATGAACACAAAGGACACTTAACTTACCTACTTGCTTCGCGGAGGAACATGATGGTTGGTAATTTGTAGATTTAAAGAGGATTATTTTCCAAAAAATGAAATAAATTTTAGTTACAGCTATAAATAGTGGCGTTACAGAAATGAGACAAACATCATTCTTCGTAATCAAGTATTTTATCATTGTTGTTATTATTATAGTATAATATTACCTCAATATAAGCTATCAATATGAACATTAACAGAAAAATGATCAACATGATCTCTTTTACTGCTTATTCTGATTTTTGACCTGCAACCTTAGTTATTTTCATCATTAATATTAGATAGTCTTGATAGGGATGAAAGTGAAGATACATAGACAAATGAACCAAGCAACACCAGCAATACGCAAGTATGTTTTGCATTCTACTGATACACCTCAAAAACGCATTTGATGCTGAACATTTTTAAGTTTTTGAAGCACATGGTTTCTTTCATAACAATATTTTACTCGATTCAAAACAAAAAATAATAAGACTGAAAAGAACACTTTGCATTTGGCAACCTCAGAAATACCAACTTACCCTCAAAAGAAAATTAAAGAATAACTAGCCATATAGTTATCAAAACCCGACTCCGGGAAGGACCACACCAAAACCTTAGAATTGATAATAATCGTACATAACACCAATTATAGTGTATCTTAAACTGTAAGTCTTTCTTTTCGTTATGATAAATGACATGTATCAAAACAATTCATTAATACAATAACTCCACGCAAGCTCATTTCTAAAACTAAAATCACCAAGGCCGTAGCGCAAAAGTGTACATTGCTACCTATAAATGCTGTACACGGTAGGATTTAGCTTATTAATGTTTGAATCGTTGAATGATCACTGATTAACATAGTTATGCTTGGCGACACACCCTTCACCATATATCTGTAGGTATGTTTGCACAACCTAACTTTGTTATCCACTTTTCAATAAGTTGATGCAGTATGCTTCTTATTTACCTCTGAGCAAAGAATGATTATTTCTTTTATTTTATAATTTTACAATCTGATTAAATGTTCATATATATGAAATATCTTTCAACTAAAGAACGTGATTGTACGAAACAATCATAGTGGAATAATTAATCAGATTGTAGCACTAATTATATTACAATTCATAGATTATTTTAATACTTTGCACCAATTTTATGTTTTGTTTCATGCTTGCCTGCTTTATTTTTTTATCAAATCCTCATCTCTTAATTGAGCTTTTGTTCCGTTGCTTTCCAGGTGCTGGAAAAAAGACGTGAACAACAGCGGGATAACCCCCTTTCTCCAGCGAAGAAACCGGAAGTCAAATCAGCATTGCATGAGCACAAAGGACACTAAACTGACCGTACTTGCCTCGCGGAGGAATACATTAGTGTTATGTAGGTGTGAAGAGGCTTCTATTCCAAAAGAAATAGCCATGTCCATGCCATGTGTTATGGTGATGTGTAACAAGGAGGAGGCATGCGCAGAGGGTACGGAAGTAAAACAAAACCCCTCATCTTTTCCCACTTCTATGGACACACTTTTTACGTGTCATGTACGTTACAAATGACGTCAGTGGACTCCAAGATAATCACGTGATGTAATGTATTTCTTTGATAATTTCCCATTATTACAGAACGAACTCTGTATCATTAACGTTGAACAAGCTATTGCCTCATGCTTACTTCAACATTCCTAATTTGATTACGCTGCAGAATTGACATTTGTTGACGAATGAGATTTCCTCTGGATCACCTATTTTTCTTCACTATTACTTATTTACTAGGTAGCGGGTTAATATTTTGACGTCAATGTGTCTGTGATATGCTTCGACAAAAGTAATGTTATATACTTTTTTAAACAAAATAACAATTTTACGTAATCAAGACCTTTTTGCTCAAGAAGATGATGATAACTTTCTGGATTAGTTCGCTTTATCACCGGGAAAGCTACTTATTTAAAGAGGCTGATCTAGGTCTATAGAATCGAGAGATGTAGTATCACGTGGAATAAAAGGTAACGCCGTACGAATGTATCAGAATACTGGCGCGCAACTGTTTCCATAGAAAAACAACACATTTAATTCAGTTGCTTTTGATGAGTGAATGGTGCATGCGACTTCATCACTATCATTTTTTTTGTCATCATTATCATCCTAATATTTTCCCTTTGCCTTGTGTATATCATGTACGCTTTGCTTTAATTGAACTGATCTACACTTTATTTGTGAACTTTCCCTTTCCTGTTGGTCATAAAAATAAGGATGCACTGAAATAACTGTAAACGCATGTTACACAGTACATCAATCTAGAAACAGATGGTTATTATATTTTTAAAAAAATGTTATTACAAACTAATGCATTGTTGAATGGAGAACTTTATTTATAAAAGTACATCGCTAGACATGAATGTAATAATTCATGTTCATTAATAACGAGAAATACCATAATGTATGAGCTACAAATTTAATGCGTCCATTAATTATGAATATCATCTGATTAAACATTTTGCTTTTCATAACATAATGACATTTAATACATACTTCACTGTGTAAAACGACAACCCCTGTTAAATAAAAATACACATTGAAACAACATTCATTTATTATATCACATCAATTGACTCAAGCTATTGCTACATCCGCAAAAATTGGATCATGATCACGTGGGAATCGGTGATTTGTGATATCAACTCGGTGTTGCAGTACCATTTTTAGAAACAGCACGTTAACCTCCCTTTTATGACGTCACTTCAACTGTAACGTCACACTATTCTCAGCCAAGAACACTACTATTCACATAGTGATTTTATTACGACCAATCCTGTTGAAGACAAGAAGCTATTTGGACTTTGAAAAGGTATAACGACCTGGACTTTGTCTCGGTTAATATATATGTTGCAGGTTCATATAACCACATGTGCATCTCAACAAAAGTCCTTAATTGATCAATGTTATAGGGGCTACATAAAACTACCTCACTTTCTAAGACATTGCAAACAAAACACTTTTCTTATATATAACTATATAATTATTTAATTCATTTGTATTGCTGTCGCGTTTTATCAATCGATACAACGCGACAGCAATAAAAATGAGGACACGTCAAAAACAAAAGGAAACACACTCTGAGGAACCACATAAAGATTCAATAGTTACATGCCATCCATATATGTCTTCGAAGCCTGATTATGTATAATTAATAAGATGAATTACGAGGTTTTTATGTGTTGAGAGCAAGATTACCAGACTTTTTGAGGTTCTAATCATCAATCTAATGTCACTGAGTTTCGTATTACATCAATCTTTTCTTTAACGATCAATGATATTCTCGTTAGTTTGTCTTAAAACATCTTATTCAAAGTTTTTTGATATAACATTATACCTGATGTTTATGTCATTGACGAATGTTAAAAGAAATAGCATTTAAACATCTCCTTGATAGTGACCTTTCGTAGAAGGGTGACGTCACGGTATTGAAATTGCCACCATCCTGAATTTAAGCAATTCTCCTTTTATAATGTATCCATAGACGGAGTTCTACTGATTTTTCTCAATATTTTTTACCATTTTTAACATAGACATACGTAAAACACCGTGTTTTTTTTAGATATCTAAGAATTTTTCATGAATGCCAACACTAAAATCGAACTCAAAATACAAGTAATAAAAAGATATATTACAATGTTTCTTTTTGTTTTCATTGTAGGAAGCTTTCAGAAACCTACTATTTATTTTGACATCTCACTATGTATGCTATGGATTAACTTAAGTAGTATGCGTTAGGTTGCTTATGTATTCACTGTTAATGTCGAGGAGCATGCGCAACAACTGAAAACAAAAAAACATTCGTCTGTAACCACACAGAGAAATTGCATAAACTTGGTACAAATCGCAAACGATAGAATGCAATGTTAAAGATTAGCAAATCAGGATGAGATTCTTTTTCTGTACTGTTCGCATTTTAATTAATATAAAGAATAATAATCTAATATACATTGCTTCTAAAGTAGTGATTAATTCTGTTGAAGGTTTCTACCCCTTATACTTGTAGGTACCCAGACAAACACCATTGCATCAACACATATTTTTCTATCGTGGAAAAATGACATATTTACAAAAGATTTGTTTAGGCAAATTTCAAACACTTTTTGACACCAAACCCAAAACATGGTTGACAATTATAACAAACAAATATGATAAAAAAAAAAGTGTACCACAGCATCAATGCACAAGTACAAAATTTCAAATAAAGAAAACAACAACTTGAATTGAGGAGAAAACAAGAAACATAAATCGTACATCAAATCATGCTTCTCTTTTCAGTCTAGGAAGATGATACTTACGTTGTAGTTTAAAGCAGACTAATTATAACGATTGGCTAGCAAACAAAATCCTCTGCGTAGGAGGAGGTTTCCGATGCCAATCCTTGGACGTCTTGAATAGAGTTCTTTCATTTAATTTGGTCCTTCAAACCTTGCGTATTCCTTTTATTTTATTTTTTTTGTTGTTAAACAGCATACGACGACAGGATAAGAATAACTCCGTTATTTCTGACATTTTTATTCAGTAATGATATTAATTGCTAAATAGTTTTTTACCATTACATTTATATCACGATAAATCAGGATTAAATATAAACTACATAGTGTGACAAACAAATGGTATAATGTATCACGTATCCTTTTAGGAAAATGGTAGTTCCGGGGATGCAGCTCATTTTCTTTATTGAACTAGGAATAAAACAAGTTTGATTAAAACATTGTAACATTTGGTATTAAAACAATTAAAATTGATTATATTTTACAAAGTAGAAAATAAACATACTACCCTACTTCAATAGATATCAACAAAATGGATGACTTGCAAAGGTAACAACGTGAACAAGTTGATGGATAGCATTTGTCTTGAGTCAGCGTATCACTAAATAGTGAGTAGAATTGGCTGTCTGAGGTAGACATTTAGACTAAAAAGGGCATATGCTGGGTTCGCCTTGCTACGGCATAACTCATCAAGAACACACAAGGAAATTAGTAGACAGGTCGACAAGATATGATAATATAACGGGGCCATTTACTCACCACAAATTACGATAGTCTGTACGTGGTGGAATGAAATCCACTTGACTTCTTTATGGCAGTATCTGACACGCCGACACGTTTAATCAGTATGAGTATAGGGCATTGGTGAACAGTAGAAACAACGTACCATTTGGGAGCAATTCATCTGTGACTTCAGATAATGTCGTGTTTCTCATGCTTTTTTCCGTGTCTAGTCCCTCTGGGAGATCTTGATTGATTTGATAATATGTCTAGAGTGATGCGTCTGGAGACATTCCGTATCGTAAAGATCAGGTAATGATAATCGTCTCTACTTAGGTATTAGGATTTGAGGCTACTAACGTCAAAAAGTGAATTATCATAAAGTGTTTATTCCATGGTTGACAAAAACTAGGCAAAATTTATCATCGCTGTAAAACACAGATACCAGCAAAACGCATTGTAATACTAACCACAAATATAAAATAACTCTTTTTAATGTTTATCTACAGTGTTTCCGCCAATAAAAGCTTATTTGAATGGCATCAAACTTGAATATGGAAGCTAATATATTGATGGAACGATGTGTTATTTTGAGACTTACTTGTTTATTCATAGAGCTTTCGGCTCTTTCCCACACACCATGTCTATAACACGTTTTAGATATCGGTCTTCTCTTTACACGTTACAAAGTAATAAAACTGAAACTAGCAGATTGCATGTGTGTTTCATTGGAATATAAGATTATCTGTCGAACATTTCGTTACATTCACTTTAAGCATAAAAAAACTTCCATAAACACCAAAACAGAACAAAGGGGAAGTCCCTTGTCACATGCAATGCCTCAAAAAGTGTCGATTTCAGTGATAATGTTTCTTCCTCGGGTACATAAATTGTTATATTCACCTCCGAGAAGATGTCAATATTTGTTAAATATGGTTAATTATTATATTTATATCCATCCTATGTCTGCCATTATAAACATACCTTACCCATGTATACGTTGATACGTTTGATACTTATGAATTTCCCTTGGTAAGGTATTAACACCGCCATTAAAAACATCGAACGTCATGCATGCATTTTACAGAATTAGAGTTGTTTGAAATTTGAAAGTTTGAAAACAAAAATTTATAAAAACAGCACGGGATGAACTAGGCTTAATCTGTGAAGTTACGTACGAATTACAACTGTAAGGAATGAAAAATCCAATGTATTGGCCTCGTAGCCAATTAAAAACTTGAGAGGGGAATTGCTCTTAGTCTGAAAAAATCCTTTCCGGTCTCTTTATCTTCTATATATAAGGACGAATACTTATAATTTTAAATTATTAATTGGCACACTTTACCGTCAGGTTGACCTAACTACGAACAAATATTATGATTCCAATTGAACTATATCTTTCCCCTTTTTTTCCCTTTTATTTTGTTAAAATGTTCGTACAGTAAATTATTATCATTTATATAATATGTCATATTTATTGGCGTTGGAGTTGTAAACAGGTATCAGATTGGGTGTGTATGTGTGCGTGTCCATGTATGTACATGTATGTGTGTGATAGTCATCGGATATGTTTATGTACGTAATTTGATTAGTCACCATTGTGTTTGGAAAAAAACATATTTGTACAATTATCTGAGAAGAATTTTAATGGCGACAGATTGGTAACGTTCATATACAGGTCCAGCATTTGTATGAGTAATGATTGTCAGATAAACTGTTGCGATGTATATATTGATAAAGGCATTGTTGTTGTTCAGGTGTTATTGTTTGGTTAATGATCAATAAATATTTGAAAGCTGAATTGGAATAGTGTCTTACTTCACAGTATTAGGACAAAACGCTGCTGGCATGAAGTAATCTTACTCAAAAACAAGGATAAACATGAGCAAAGGTAATACTTCCGTTCAGAACTTTGAAAAAAACATGGATGGCCAGGTGTTTCGGAAGGGTGCGCGTCTTCGTTCCATTGGCGGCACCCGCCATCTAAATATTGGTCCAATCCAAGTTATGTCATGTTCTCCAAACGAGAGCTGAGGCAATGGCAACACAACACCGAAATACACCAATGGCAACACAACACCAAAGCACACCAATGGCAACACAACACCAAAGCACACCTATGGCAACACAACACCAAAGCACATCAATGGCAACACAACACCAAAGCACACCAATGGCAACACAACACCAAAGCACACAAATGAATATAATAAAAACAACCAACCGCTATGTCTAACAAGAAAGAGATCAAGAGGGCGACATGATGTTAATTATTACAAATAATTACTCCATACCACATTTCCGACTACAACTAACCAACTTATCATTTTTTTCCATCTACGACTCGACTTTGGAACCGACTAGATCTTGAAATTAGAAAAAGTGTTTCGTACGCAGTCTTTAAAAAATCTCTTCTAACCTTGACAAAAGTTCCAAATTATTAATTGATCGGAAACCGGAAATCCAATATATTGCAAACCAGACTGAGAAATATATCTAGTACTTTAAATGATGATCTATTCCAATCTTTATAATTTAATTGTCTACCGTCACTGTCAATGCGGTCATCCCATTGAAGATTCATACCACTTCTTTATTTGTAATAATTATGCGGACCAAAGAATAAAATTGTACCGTGAACTGAATGAATTCATCCCGCTAGACCTGCAGTTACTATACAATGTTACATTGTAGTAATAATTTGTCTTTAGAGGACTATATTAAAATATGCCAAAGCACCCAGCAATATATTTCAGACTCTAGAAGATTTTGATATCTCTTTATTATTTGAATAGATAAATGAATAGATTTTTGTATTAAATGTTCTTGTATTCAATCTTGTTCGATGTTGACGGCAAAAGAGAAACGGATATTCAAGAACGAATTGAACGACAAAGAGGAGTAAACCAAGGCACGGGATGTGATGGACAATAGTTCATGGCACGGGATGTGATAGACAATAGTTCAAGGCACGGGATGTGATAGACAATAGTTCATGGCATGGGACGTGATAGACAATAGTTCAAGGCACAGGATGTGATAGACAATAGTTCATGGCACGGGATGTGATAGACAATAGTTCATGGCACGGGATGTGATAGACAATAGTTCAAGGCACGGGATGTGATAGACAATAGTTCAAGGCACGGGATGTGATAGACAATAGTTCAAGGCACGGGATGTGATAGACAATAGTTCAAGGCACGGGATGTGATAGACAATAGTTCAAGGCACGGGATGTGATAGACAATAGTTCAAGGCACGGGATGTGATAGACAATAGTTCAAGGCACGGGATGTGATAGACAATAGTTCAAGGCACGGGATGTGATAGACAATAGTTCAAGGCACGGGATGTGATAGACAATAGTTCAAGGCACGGGATGTGATAGACAATAGTTCAAGGCACGGGATGTGATAGACAATAGTTCAAGGCACGGGATGTGATAGACAATAGTTCAAGGCACGGGATGTGATAGACAATAGTTCAAGGCACGGGATGTGATAGACAATAGTTCAAGGCACGGGATGTGATAGACAATAGTTCAAGGCACGGGATGTGATAGACAATAGTTCAAGGCACGGGATGTGATAGACAATAGTTCAAGGCACGGGATGTGATAGACAATAGTTCAAGGCACGGGATGTGATAGACAATAGTTCAAGGCACGGGATGTGATAGACAATAGTTCAAGGCACGGGATGTGATAGACAATAGTTCAAGGCACGGGATGTGATAGACAATAGTTCAAGGCACGGGATGTGATAGACAATAGTTCAAGGCACGGGATGTGATAGACAATAGTTCAAGGCACGGGATGTGATAGACAATAGTTCAAGGCACGGGATGTGATAGACAATAGTTCAAGGCACGGGATGTGATAGACAATAGTTCAAGGCACGGGATGTGATAGACAATAGTTCAAGGCACGGGATGTGATAGACAATAGTTCAAGGCACGGGATGTGATAGACAATAGTTCAAGGCACGGGATGTGATAGACAATAGTTCAAGGCACGGGATGTGATAGACAATAGTTCAAGGCACGGGATGTGATAGACAATAGTTCAAGGCACGGGATGTGATAGACAATAGTTCAAGGCACGGGATGTGATAGACAATAGTTCAAGGCACGGGATGTGATAGACAATAGTTCAAGGCACGGGATGTGATAGACAATAGTTCAAGGCACGGGATGTGATAGACAATAGTTCAAGGCACGGGATGTGATAGACAATAGTTCAAGGCACGGGATGTGATAGACAATAGTTCAAGGCACGGGATGTGATAGACAATAGTTCAAGGCACGGGATGTGATAGACAATAGTTCAAGGCACGGGATGTGATAGACAATAGTTCAAGGCACGGGATGTGATAGACAATAGTTCAAGGCACGGGATGTGATAGACAATAGTTCAAGGCACGGGATGTGATAGACAATAGTTCAAGGCACGGGATGTGATAGACAATAGTTCAAGGCACGGGATGTGATAGACAATAGTTCAAGGCACGGGATGTGATAGACAATAGTTCAAGGCACGGGATGTGATAGACAATAGTTCAAGGCACGGGATGTGATAGACAATAGTTCAAGGCACGGGATGTGATAGACAATAGTTCAAGGCACGGGATGTGATAGACAATAGTTCAAGGCACGGGATGTGATAGACAATAGTTCAAGGCACGGGATGTGATAGACAATAGTTCAAGGCACGGGATGTGATAGACAATAGTTCAAGGCACGGGATGTGATAGACAATAGTTCAAGGCACGGGATGTGATAGACAATAGTTCAAGGCACGGGATGTGATAGACAATAGTTCAAGGCACGGGATGTGATAGACAATAGTTCAAGGCACGGGATGTGATAGACAATAGTTCAAGGCACGGGATGTGATAGACAATAGTTCAAGGCACGGGATGTGATAGACAATAGTTCAAGGCACGGGATGTGATAGACAATAGTTCAAGGCACGGGATGTGATAGACAATAGTTCAAGGCACGGGATGTGATAGACAATAGTTCAAGGCACGGGATGTGATAGACAATAGTTCAAGGCACGGGATGTGATAGACAATAGTTCAAGGCACGGGATGTGATAGACAATAGTTCAAGGCACGGGATGTGATAGACAATAGTTCAAGGCACGGGATGTGATAGACAATAGTTCAAGGCACGGGATGTGATAGACAATAGTTCAAGGCACGGGATGTGATAGACAATAGTTCAAGGCACGGGATGTGATAGACAATAGTTCAAGGCACGGGATGTGATAGACAATAGTTCAAGGCACGGGATGTGATAGACAATAGTTCAAGGCACGGGATGTGATAGACAATAGTTCAAGGCACGGGATGTGATAGACAATAGTTCATGGCACGGGATGTGATAGACAATAGTTCAAGGCACGGGATGTGATAGACAATAGTTCAAGGCACGGGATGTGATAGACAATAGTTCAAGGCACGGGATGTGATAGACAATAGTTCAAGGCACGGGATGTGATAGACAATAGTTCAAGGCACGGGATGTGATAGACAATAGTTCAAGGCACGGGATGTGATAGACAATAGTTCAAGGCACGGGATGTGATAGACAATAGTTCAAGGCACGGGATGTGATAGACAATAGTTCAAGGCACGGGATGTGATAGACAATAGTTCAAGGCACGGGATGTGATAGACAATAGTTCAAGGCACGGGATGTGATAGACAATAGTTCAAGGCACGGGATGTGATAGACAATAGTTCAAGGCACGGGATGTGATAGACAATAGTTCAAGGCACGGGATGTGATAGACAATAGTTCAAGGCACGGGATGTGATAGACAATAGTTCAAGGCACGGGATGTGATAGACAATAGTTCAAGGCACGGGATGTGATAGACAATAGTTCAAGGCACGGGATGTGATAGACAATAGTTCAAGGCACGGGATGTGATAGACAATAGTTCAAGGCACGGGATGTGATAGACAATAGTTCAAGGCACGGGATGTGATAGACAATAGTTCAAGGCACGGGATGTGATAGACAATAGTTCAAGGCACGGGATGTGATAGACAATAGTTCAAGGCACGGGATGTGATAGACAATAGTTCAAGGCACGGGATGTGATAGACAATAGTTCAAGGCACGGGATGTGATAGACAATAGTTCAAGGCACGGGATGTGATAGACAATAGTTCAAGGCACGGGATGTGATAGACAATAGTTCAAGGCACGGGATGTGATAGACAATAGTTCAAGGCACGGGATGTGATAGACAATAGTTCAAGGCACGGGATGTGATAGACAATAGTTCAAGGCACGGGATGTGATAGACAATAGTTCAAGGCACGGGATGTGATAGACAATAGTTCAAGGCACGGGATGTGATAGACAATAGTTCAAGGCACGGGATGTGATAGACAATAGTTCAAGGCACGGGATGTGATAGACAATAGTTCAAGGCACGGGATGTGATAGACAATAGTTCAAGGCACGGGATGTGATAGACAATAGTTCAAGGCACGGGATGTGATAGACAATAGTTCAAGGCACGGGATGTGATAGACAATAGTTCAAGGCACGGGATGTGATAGACAATAGTTCAAGGCACGGGATGTGATAGACAATAGTTCAAGGCACGGGATGTGATAGACAATAGTTCAAGGCACGGGATGTGATAGACAATAGTTCAAGGCACGGGATGTGATAGACAATAGTTCAAGGCACGGGATGTGATAGACAATAGTTCAAGGCACGGGATGTGATAGACAATAGTTCAAGGCACGGGATGTGATAGACAATAGTTCAAGGCACGGGATGTGATAGACAATAGTTCAAGGCACGGGATGTGATAGACAATAGTTCAAGGCACGGGATGTGATAGACAATAGTTCAAGGCACGGGATGTGATAGACAATAGTTCAAGGCACGGGATATGATGGACAATAGTTCAAGGCACGGGATGTGATGGACAATAGTTCAAGACGAAAGTTTTTGAAAAAGTGTAAAGTGTAAACTTCTGCCGTCGGTGTCGAAAAAGAGTGTCCACATTTTGAAAAATTATACATACTTAACCAAAGTCTCTCTCTCTCTCTCTCTCTCTCTCTCT
>NW_018406385.1:872403-875341 GCF_002113885.1 Mizuhopecten yessoensis
CTCTCTCTCTCTCTCTCTCTCTCTTTCTCTCTCTCTCTCTCCTCCTCTCTCTCTCTCCTCCTCTCTTTCTTTCTCTCTCTCTCTCTCTCTCTCTCTTTTTCGTTTATTTTGTAAATATGATGTATATATGTGTCCTCTTGTACTCTCTTATTGTTGAATTTTATTTGGAAAGGGCTTTATATAAGTTAGAAAACGTGTGCCCAATCCCAATGTATATTTTGATACAAATAAAATATGTTTAAATCAATCATGACATTCGGGGCAAGCTTTTGAATACCGAATCAACTGTGAGAGTTAAACACTGTAGAACAGGCAAGCAGAGATGTTACTACAAAAAAAATTGGAAAGTTCACGAAAATTAAATTGAAATCGCTAAGCTGATCATACCGGTTAGAAGTGATATAGAGGAGAGCGGCCGATGTAGCAGAGTCTCGCGTGTGCTAGATTCAAATTCAGGAAGGTATATACGATTGACGTGTTCAATAATTTTCTTCTTATTTGAAAAGCACATTGGTGATATATCTGAAAGTGAAACTGAAAGAAATTGGTAGATTTTATATTAGTTTGTTGGCACTGAATGCCATGTTCGTGTAGAAACGGAGGCACCGATCGACCTATCATTTCTTTGTAAAAAATTGGTAGATTTTACATTAGTATGTTCGCATTGAATGCCATGTTCATGTAGAAACGGAGGCACAGATCGACCTATCATTTCTTTGTAGGAAATTGGTAGATTTTACATTAAGTATGTTCGCATTGAATGCCATGTTCATGTAGAAACGGAGGCACAGATCGACCTATCATTTCTTTGTAAAAAAAATGGTAGATTTTACATTAGTGTGTTGGCGCTGAATGCTATCTTTATGTAGAAACGGAGGCACAGATCGACCTATCATTTCTTTGTAAGAAATTGGTAGATTTTACATTAGTATGTTCGTATTGAATGCCATGTTCATGTAGAAACGGAGGCACAGATCGACCTATCTTTTCTTTGTAAGAAATGGTTGAGTTTTTTTGTAATTAAATGAGTTCAAGTCAGGAAAAAATAAGTCAATTTTAAATCAAATTGATACTACTGCCGTGGAGACGATTGCTTTAGATAGCTAGACCGTTCCGATCTCTTTTGATTTGAAAGCAATAACACACTGCTACTTTATAAATCAGCCCTTAATAATAATAATAATACGTTATTATTGAATCTTTCTGAGTGCATTGTATTGCTAAAAGAAAGACTGCATTGCTTTCGTTTATTTTTTTATCTTCCGCCAAAACATGTGTCACATTGTGTGATGTGAAGGATAATTATGCTCAATAATGTGAGCCTTGATATTTTTTGTCGGTACCCCGGTTATTGCTTTAGTTTATGACATTTGAATTTGACATGGAGATTTGCATGATGGGTGTCACTGACACAGAAAAAAGGCGCTTACTCTTCCGAAACATCTGGTCTTATTCTCCTTATACTTGTTCAAGTATATCTATGTCAGAGTAACCTTAAACACACTGATCAGCGCCTTTTTGGCCTCGTTTTTCTATCCCAGTTCTCCCTTTGAGGGCGTGGCAAAAGTTTGATACGACCGATATTTATATGGCAGTAGTCGTTGGAACACTTGGAACAACGATCTTCGCCTTTCTATTGTATTTCCGATGATGTCTTCTCGTGCAGATCTGCGATGACGTTTTCAGAATGATATAACGTAGTAGGGTATCACACTACAATGACCAAATTGTCAGGTTTGGACTAAAGTTACAGATTGATGAAGACTTATTGTCGCCATCAGATTCTCGCGAGACATATTTTATGTCTTTGTATGATACAGTGGATAAAGGTCGATATTACTTACTATGCTCTTTATTCTTGTTTTGTTGTCACTATCTGAGTTATCGATGTGAGTATGTGTCATTACTTGTATTATGCTCTTTATTCTTGTTTCGTTGTCACTACCTGAGTTATCTATGTGAGTATGTGTCATCCTGTAGTATGCTCTTTATTCTTGTTTCGTTGTCACTATCTGAGTTATCAATGTGAGTATGTGTCATTACTTGTAGTATGCTGTTTATTCTTGTTTCGTTGTAACTAGCTGAGTTATCGATGTGAGTATGTGTCATTACCTGTATGATGCTCTTTGTTCTTGTTTCGTTGTCACTACCTGGGTTATCGATGTGAGTGTGGGTCGTTACTTGTAGTATGCTCTTTATTCTTGTTCCGTTGTCACTACCCGAGTTATGCATGTGAGTATGGGTCATTACTTGTATTATGCTGTTTATTCTTGTTTCGTTGTCACTACCTGGGTTATCGATGTGAGTGTGTGTCGTTACTTGTAGTATGCTCTTTATTCTTGTTTCGTTGTCACTACCCGAGTTATCCATGTGAGTATGTGTCATTACTTGTATTATGCTGTTTATTCTTGTTTCGTTGTCACTATCGTATGTGTCATTACTTGTAGTATGCTCTTTATTCGGGTTTCGTTGTCACTATTTGAGTTATCGAATAGGGTATGTTTCATTACTTGGATTATGCTGTTTATTCTTGGTTCGTTGTCACTACCTGGGTTATCGATGTGAGGGTGTGTCGTTACTTGTAGTATGCTCTTTATGCTTGTTTCGTTGTCACTGTCTGAGTTATCGATGTGGGTATGTGTCATTACTTGTTTTATGCTCTTTATTCGTGTTTCGTTGTCACTACCTGAGTTATCGATGTGTGTTGTCACTATCTGAGTTATCGATGTGAGTATGTGTCATTACTTGTTTTATGCTCTTTATTCTTGCTTTGTTGTCACTATCTGAGTTATCGATGTGAGTATGTGTCATTACTTTTTTTATGCTCTTTATTCTTGTTTCGTTGTCACTACCTGAGTTATCGAATAGGGTATGTGTCATTACTTGAATTATACTCTTTATTCTTGTTTCGTTGTCACTATCTGAGTTATCGATGTGA
>NW_018406385.1:877447-877648 GCF_002113885.1 Mizuhopecten yessoensis
TCTTGTTTCGTTGTCACTAGCTGAGTTATCGATGTGAGTATGTGTCATTACTTGTAGTATGCTGTTTATTCTTGTTTCGTTGTCACTATCTGAGTTATCGATGTGAGTATGTGTCATTACTTGTATTATGCTCTTTATTCTTGTTTCGTTGTCACTATCTGAGTTATCGATGTGAGTATGTGTCATTACTTGTATTATGCT
>NW_018406385.1:877823-887186 GCF_002113885.1 Mizuhopecten yessoensis
ACTTGTATTATTCTCTTTTTTCTTGTTTCGTTGTCACTATCTGAGTTATCGATGTGAGTATGTGTCATTACTTGTATTCGACTTTTTATATGGTGGATGTCTTCGATGAAGCAGAAAACGCCTCCCCTTCCGGAACACTAGTCTAATTCTCCTTGCACATTTTCAAGAATTCAAGTTCAAATTTTCCCCAAGTTTTATCGATTTTAAGTTCCAGATATGGTTTTTGACACTTCATTATTCTCTTGTTGTTTTGTCAGAGAAATGACACTTTAAAGTTGTCCCTGATTAATTCTATCATCCTCCGACATTGTCCTGAAATGGATTTCGTTGTTACAAGGATTCAAAATTATAAGCAAGCGTAAAAGCAAACCTAACAACCCTTTAGCACATTAGGGATCCCTGTCCCGCTGCACTGTATTTGTTTCGTGTACACAGGAGTCACGATAGTTTAGTAGTAGGGCGCCGGGCTCGTGACCGAAGGGTTGTGGGTTCGAGTTACGTCACAGCACTGTGTTGTATCTTTGAGCAAGATACTTTACTCTAATTCTAATTGTAGAATCCTAGCTGTGAGCACCGAAATGACAGCACCGGCTGTATGCTCCCCAGGGAGTTCAGAAAGATATTGGATGGTTGCAAAGGCAATATAAGCACGGATCATAATTTGTGAACCGCTTTGAGACGACCTACGAACTAGGTTGTTTATTAGCGGTATATGAGAACCTCTAATAATTATCATTAGTAGTATCCTCCCCTCATTCTCCGTTTGGTTATAACTATAGCACTTATGGGTCAGGACACTTCAGTTAACCATGTAGCTGAATCGGTTAGAGATAGTATAAAAATCGGGAGTTCAGGGTTCGAACCCCGATGTAGCCCCGCTGAGTTTTACACTCAGAATACTGTTGTATCATATTTTGTCTTTTTCATCCTCGTTATTTTTCATAAAAGTCCCACAAGACATGGGTTTTTTCGCGGGAAAGATTTATCAAAGTTATAATCATGTCGAAAAAAAAACAAGTTCCCAATAATTAGTTAAAGTTTCTGGTAGTGGTACGGGTATCCTTAAGTGATACAGTGTAGATAGTTCACATGGCAGACATTAGTCCGCAAAGTGAGGCAGCAATGAGGAAAAAATGTAGAAAAGATGTAAAGGTTGCGTTGACAGCAGCCGATGTTAGCAAACGCCTTTCAACACTCCTACAATGGGTGTCAGCATACATTGATCAATTAATTTTGCGTAAACAGTACTTCCAGCGAGATGATCTAAGTACACTGAAGTTATTAAAATAATCCTGATATTTTGAAATATAGACCTCAAAGAACTCGAGGTTAATGTAAATATTTCATTTTCGTTTAACAACATGCTAAAGGAGATTTAAGATAACTCAATACAAACATTTCAGTGGAATAGGAATAGGTTCCACTATGATACTTTCGGTAGTAAATTAGTAATGTTCAAGCGTGTGTCAAATTTCCAAAATTAAAGCTCAATTTCATGATATGTAAAGACTGACAGGATTTTTCCATAAACAAAAGAATGTCTCCTAAATCATTGGTTTATTTGCTGGGACTTCATTATCCTATTTTGTCTGTGTGGTATTTTTTTTAAGCTTGTGCCTTTGAGTTATGAACCTTTCTACACGTCTATATATGTATAGTTTAATCACCTCATTACACGTCTATATATGTATAGTTTAATCATACGGTTCCGACATGCCACTGCATACAACTTCAGTTCACACGTGCTATTTTCGATTTTTTTCGTTTTCGTTTTCAGTCGTTGATTAGAAGCGCTGCTCGCATCCATAAAATATTCCAATCTCGGTTTGTTTTCTTCGTGAGTCATTTCAGCATCATTAAATGTAATTAACACGGAAATTGAGGTGAAAACTGTTTTCCGGGGGTGGGGGGGGATAGGGGGCGGGGGGCAAGGGACGGGGGTAGGGGGTGTGATGAGCTTTGGAGGTTTTTAATTAGAAATAACACCAGGACGTACAAGCGGATTTAGATTTTGTAGATACTCGCATTTTCGCTAGAATTGTCTAGAGTAAAGATAGAGTTGTCTTCCGTAAGGATATGGTTTGTGTTAGACTTATCTCCTTTAAGGGTGTATGCTACAATCTGCCTTATATATTATATACCAGTGATTCAGGCTAATCTCTAGTAAGTACGCATGCTGTATTTACCTTGCGCAGTATAAAGATCATTCTATCAAAAATATACATGTATCTGGTAATGATGTAGTTTGATTGACACATTGCCTATTGTTATGTTTACGTTATCTGCCATTAGCACATATACTACCTTACACATTATATATGATTTCGGCTGTTTGAGCTATTTTCCTGCATGCTACCGTAATCATTTGTTTTGTCTCTCCCTTAAGGACACAAAATACATTGTAACTTACTATTTACATGTGATTTTTATGTTAAAGTTATCTCCCTTGAGAGTACAGTCTACCTTACACATGAAACGTGTACTATTTGTATTTGAGTTAAATGTTACCTAATTCAGTATACCCATGACGTTTCTTGTCCTTTCAAACCTTAAATTTGAGAATAGGTGTTTATAGATATTAAGTACCCTTTCATTTATACCAGTTTCTTTGCTTGCAACTCTTCTGGAACAGAGCCGTTATATCACAGTTACATACATAGGTAGCACTTAGCTTTAAAGTTGTTTTTATTTTCTATTAAAACGCTTTTGCATTCGAAGATAAACAAGGCTTTTAACGTTCCTACGTTTTAGTATCAGGGAAAACAGTTTAACTTCTTTGTCCGCAAAATATATGTGCAGTTAAGATAAATGTAAAAGCATTCAAATACCATTAAAATGAATGTGTAGTATAGATTGTCCCGTGTATTACCCAACATAAACAAGTTATTTAAAGTACATGTTTTTAAACCATGGTGCAGGGCTTTATAACTCGATTATTGAATAAAGATACATTTATTTATACCACCAAATCCGTTCGTCTATGAATCCAGAGTTATCGGAATTTCAATATCGTGAACAGGCTGTGCGAATCACAGTGAGACACGTTGAAGGCGAGAATCGTTTGCGGAACCGAATTGATTTATAAATAAAGATATCTAGAACATCGAAACAGCATCCGAACTGACAAATGTATTTAGAATTGCAATGGTGTTTGTCCAAGTGTCCTAGACGGTGAATTGTGTTTCGTAAAAAAATTACACTCCAATGTAAATTAATGTAACATAAATGGAAATGTCTCCCTCTCGGCGTACCGTTTCACCGGAACTCACTTCCAGACGGTGTCAACCCACTCGTATGCCGTGTTATATAGAAACACGCTCTTTTAGTAGATTGAAGTTTAGAAACGACTTTTAAAGCCATCAGAAGTCAATTTATGCTGAAGTCAAGCACCATCGGGAAGAGTTTAATTTTGTTACTTTTCATTTGTACGTGGAGATTTTCCATTTGCATTTAAGTGAAAACAAATTGCACGAGTTTTATTAAAACAAATCTAATATAATAAATCTGAATTACAGAAATCTGGAAACCTACATCTCGTAGAACCGTTAATGTTCTCACATTAGTTTAGACTTTTCTTTCCTTTAGGTTCATTTCAATGATAAAACACTACAGTCAGTTTAAATCCATTTTTAGCACATTCTTGGTTGTGATCAATATCCATTTCCCCCTTCATCCCAATCCCAACCCCCTCTTTTCAGAACTTAGAATTACGTAATCGTTACCAATGACAATGAATCTATTTTAGAACTTACCTTTCAATGACATCATCAACCGTTGGAATGATCAATTTCAAGCGTGTCACCCATTGGTGTGTACTTTCTTTTAAAACACGTCATCTATACCTTGGGTGTCTATTTTTCACCCGTGACATCAAATGCTGTGTACCTACTCTTCAAAACGTGAAATCTATTTTGACATAACTACTTTTCAATCGTATCATCAATTTTTGTGCAACAACTTTTCAAACGTGGCATTTAATATTGTGGACTTACATTTTAAACTCGTCATCATTTGTTGTGTACTTTCTATTCAAACGTGTCCTCGACCTTTCAAACGTGTCATCAGTTGATTAGTAATATCTTAACTACCATACATAGAATCTATTTATACGTTTCGTAGTGTTGAATTATTTTGGAAAGAAGCCGACACTTGTTCCATGAAGAAAGCAAACATCCTTAAAATAGACATAACGAGAAGGGCGATAATTTGTATAAGATAATTACGTATATGAAACCTTACTTTACGATCTGTATTATCCCCCATCCCTATCGTTACCCGTGTATAACATAAAAACATCAATCCATGTAGGTGGCACCTGTAGGGCTTCTTGTGTCTACGTGTTTACCAACCTCCTTTGTATGCTAGGAGGGGTCGGAACCAAATATAAACTTCATTAGAATAGCGTAATATGTATAATTATTGGACTAATTATGTAAATTAGAGGAACCCAACTATGTAATGGTCTAATTAGTTACTTCAAAACGATATTAAGGTAAGTAATTAATATAAATTATGGTCAAATTTACAGTATCATTAAGTGAAGGTCAATTCTAACCAACTCAGAAAACGAATTGTGTAAAAATGTTACCATATATTGTAGGTTCAAATCAACAAACAGAGAAAATATCTTAAATAATAAAATGAATGTATTATTTGCAGGTTATTTCGTAAGGAAGTGATCAAATTTGCCATATATCCTTTAGCAACATCTATTTCTAACAAATAAATCGCATCAAAAATGTAATATTAGAATATTACTTGGTAAAGTAATGATAACATTTCCCACTTTTAAACAAATAAAGGAACACCTTTGTGGTCAGTAGCGGATCCAGAGGGGTGTTTTTTGGCTTCAGGACCCACCCCCCACCCCGAATCTATCACATAAATACCATGTTCACCAGGAGCAACATCAATGACAGCTCTAAAAATTAAACCAAGAGAATCAGTAATTTACATATAAAACCCATATGTTATACCTTATCAATGATAACTACTGCATGCAGGGAAATGTTTGCCTCAGTAAAACATTTGCCTTTCCCGCTCCGTCACGGGAGTGCGTTTATCAGCACCGATAATATTAGTACACACCATTCCATATCTAGTACACGGTAATGATCCCTGGACCACTGCCAAAACAAGCTAAGTACTAGAAACGTGTATACCGAGAGGACTATAGCCTCGATACATGTAAAGGGAGGACTATACCCTCGATACATGTAAAGGGAGCACTATAGCCTCGATACATGTAAAGGGAGTACTATAGCCTCGATACATGTAAAGGGAAGACTACAGCCTCGATACATCTAAAGGGAGGACTACAGCCTCGTTACATGTAAAGGGAGGACTACAGCCTAGATACATGTAAAGGGAGGAATATAGCCTCGATACATGTAAAGGTAGGACTATAGCCTCGATACATGAAAAGGGAGGACTATAGCCTCGATACTTGTAAAGGGAGGACTATAGCCGCGATACATGTAAAGGGAGGACTACAGCCTCGATACACGTAAAGGGAGGACTATAGCTCGATACATTTAAAGGGGGAATATAGCCTCGATACATGTAAAGGTAGGACTATAGCCTCGATACATTTAAAGGGAGGACTATAGCCTCGATGCATGTAAAGGGAGGACTATACCCTCGATACATGTAAAGGGAAGACTACAGCCTCGATACATGTAAAGGGAGGACTATAGCTCGATACATGTAAATCATTTCTGAAAAGAAGATTATACCTTTCGGGACTAGCATGACAAAAACAAAGAGGTGAAATGTTCCAATTATAATCAACAACAGTGTTCCGTGTCTGAAAATTCAGCATGTTTAGACCAAGATTTGGACCCTGTATCTCAGGTTGTTATACTTTCGTTCTAACCGTAAGAGCTACCTGGTCAACAGATGGGTCCTAACCCAACTGTGCTACTGTTATAATTTATATCCAAACGGAAGATTAGGGAAGGTTCTGTAGATAAGAATAAAACACAGACCAGCGTAACAGCAAAATAAAAACTAAACGATTATACATGTAGTTTTCGACTGGGCGAATTTGTTCATGCATACAATATATAATTATATTAAAGATATGGATGTTCGCTAAAATAATATAATCATGTAAGACATATTCAATTAATTATGATTGATTTTTTTTCAGTTTTTCGACAAAAAGGTGGCACACAGTTCTATCAACATTCACTCGAACAAGAGGTAGGGAGAGGTCACGCTCTCTGAAAACAATGGACAGAGGTCAAACCCAAAGGACAACGTGACGTCATAGCATTAGGGCCACTGATGTCAAACACACGATGCTGTACTCATACAGCTGTAGTGTAATTCCATCATACATTAAAGGGAGATAATCATTCATGAATTTTTACAATCTCGTTATATTATACAGTACAAAGGCAATAAAATTCACCCTATAATCATTAGGAAATGAATTTTCATTTTTGTTTATGGCAAACGTTTCTCAGTTTCAATAACTGCAAATAAACATGCAATTGTATACATATTAAAATACAAGGGCGCCATATTGTTAATGCACAAGGCCTGATCTTGATATTTATATAAAGATATCAACAAGTTAAGTGGAGAGGACACCTTAAACGGAAGATCTTATGAGTATTCAGACAAAATCGTGAAAAAAAGTGTAAAAAAGTGTAAGCAAAACAGCAATTTGAACTCAAATTCGGTCCAATTGGGGCAAATTATGAACAAAGCAAATATTTCCATCTAACAGTAATTATGATACAATCATTATTAACTTATATGAATCACTCTTGTTGGCGAAGTGGGTCTGAATGTTAAAGGAAAACGCAGTACCTGATGAAAACCCACATGGTCAGCCACCGTACCCCGTTACATTTCACGTCGGATCGATATCGGCAAGAAGTCATTGTGAAAGGTGACTGCACTTCCCGATCGCCCTGACGGAACACACAATGGTAATGGGTCCCAGGATACTGTATCTGCCGTCAGATCGAGGTGACTATGTAGGTCACGAACAATCCAAAACACATCGACCCAGTCTTCCATCAAGGTAGATACTGATATCTCTGAAATGGAAATCATTTAGGCGTATACAGAATACCCTCAGATAGACATTGGAATGTTATAATAATATTCCGTCAAACCATCTCCTGCTGATTACTGATGATTTTGATCACGCCAGGGAATTTACCATAGGAAAGTCATATGTTTTATTCCATTAAAACAAAATTACTTGATTTAATTGTTGGCGATGCTAAAATGCTAAAAAAATCCGCAAAAAAACAATAGCGTCGACACAAAAGATCAAGGAGTGGGAATGACATGACGCAAACTCATTCATGAAGAAACAATGAAAATTAACAAATAATCCTGACAAAATATTTTTATATCTAAAATAATCAATTATTTTTTAAAAAGAGATCTTATAATAAAATGAATGTAATAAAGCATAAATAAATGCAATTGATCTGTAAACAAGGTTACCGCGAGCGGTATATAATACGCCCGTCACACACTGAATGAGCAGTTGTTTGTATGATTGAAATATATGAAGTATTTGTGAGTAATTGATATTAAAAGAGAAATCATTCAACATAACTGGTAGATCAATGAGTGCAATACAACATCATGGAACGCATGCATCGCATTAATGAAACCAAGGGTAATAACTCCAGTAATTATGGTCAGATAATAGCGGTTATCAAACTTGTCCAAGCTTTCATGGTAATTAACCTTGTTGTGAAGTTTGAAGTTAATCCGTTAATAATTACTCGAGATATCGAACGGACATTGTTTCGGCAAATCCATAAAGGGGCATAACTCCACAAATTATGGTCGGATAATGGCGGTTATCGCACTTGTCCGAGGTTTCATGGTAATTAACCTTGTTGCGAAGTTTGAAGTTAATCCGTTAATAATTACTCGAGATATCGAACGGACATTGTTTCGGCAAATCCATAAAGGGGCATAACTCCACAAATTATGGTCGGATAATGGCGGTTATCGCACTTGTCCGAGGTTTCATGGTAATTAACCTTGTTGTGAAGTTTGAAGTTAATCCGTTAATAATTACTCGAGATATCGAGCGGACATCGTTTGCCCGCCCGCCCGGCCGCCCGCCCGCTCACGTGATAACATTATACGTCCCCGTCTTCGACGGGCGTATAAAAATGAAATGTAAATATTTATACACGAGGTCGGGTGCATGGTGGGGTGGCGCAGTGGATAGCGCACTTGCCTTTCACCAAGGCGGCCGGGGTTCGATTCCCCTCTCGGACGTGAAAAAATACCAGGTCACCTACCCGCCCACCTGGATTTTCTCTGGGTACTCTGGTTTCTTCCCATATTAAGACCTCCCGCGCGCTAACATCCAGACCAACAAGAGTACGTAATATAAGTTTACTTAATTGTTTCATACTCTCTTGTAAAATAAATAGAGTTTTTATTATATCATATACATTGTATCAACACAAAGTTATGGCTTAAAATGCCACAACAAAAAAAACCACTTAGCATTCATAAAAACGAAAGGGTCAATGTTTCAAAAGTGGCACTACCATTTTATCTTCCGTCATGAGAACAACCTTAAGATTCTGCATGCTGATTTCAGTCGCTCTTTTGTAAAATAAGATAAAAAAAAAAAACACTAAGTAGCCTAAAAGTGAAGCTGATGCATATAAAAACATCATTCTTTAATGAGATATGTTGTGGTAAAACACCTGTGTGACATAAAACTGCTCTAAACGCCTAGGGAACATTCTTCGAGGATGGTAATGACAGAAAGAAATGAGAATACCAAAGTGTTAACAAAACTATCAGTCAATCTCTAATTCGATCAAACTATGGCAAAATAGGAACAAAGGAAAGATCACACTCTCCATGTAAATCTATGTAAATACCCAAAAAATGTCAAGCACTCAAAGCGAGAACAGGAGAAGTCTCAACGAAACAATAAGAACATCTGTTGATGTATGTTAATACCGGAACACTTGGTCTTGTCAAGTGTTGCCATGTAAATCTTGTCTTTATATTTTGTCGTCAGTTTATAAATATCAAAAATGACTCTAGATCCTAAATGTAATTCTCAAAATTGGCCCTTCCTCAGTATTTGAAAAGATAAAAAAAAAAAATATATTTAGTATTATTTGAAATGTTGATCTGAAAAAGCGTAGAGGGCCATTCACTGTTAGGTGAGGGCTAAACCCCGAGAGCTTGACTCTACAATGACTCTCTATTTCTATCAGCTCTACAGACAATGGAGCTTTTATTTAGTGTTGGGTACACACTGAACAAAGGTCAGTCAAAGTCAATAAAAAGACGAAAGATACCCTAACATGCAAACTATACAAACATCCTTTCAAAAGAAAGACGAGGGTG
>NW_018406385.1:889328-909104 GCF_002113885.1 Mizuhopecten yessoensis
CCCAAATGTGAAAAACACGGATGGTATCTGGCAACGCCTAAAACACTCACTAGATATAGCTTTCGAAATTACTAATAATATAGTACTATTGGGTGATTTTAATGTAGACTTTCTTAAACTATCCCGGGGTGAACTATACAACGTACTAATATCCTTTAACCTCACTAATATTATATCAGAACCTACCAGAAGTACAGAATATTCGTCTAGCTTAATTGATCCAATTATTGTAAGTGATACTATTTCTACAATCCTTTCTGAAGTAATTGATATTGACAACTCTATAAGTGATCACAAAGCAGTCTTCGCAGTTATTGATGTAACAAGAAATATAGAAAAATCTTTTAAACGCAAAGTGTGGATATACGACCAAGCCGATATTGTAAAGTTAAAGACGATTATTAGGGATATATCATGGCAAGAACATTTTGATTCGTGTACAGATGTAAATGGTATGTGTGACTTTTTAACTACCAGCATTATGACTGCTATAGATACTTGTATACCTTCAAAGATGGTCCAAATACGCAAACATGACAAACCGTGGTTTAACAATAATGTTAGAAAGCAAATACGTATAAGAAACAGATCAAAAAGGCCAATGATAAAACAAAATAATAACCATAATGTATATAATGTATAGCTATAAAGGGACCCATACTTTCATTTGGTGTCTGGGACAAAAAACAGTTTCTGTTTATGACACATTATTCATGCTTAAAACCCACGTCAAGATCAAACATTCGCTGTTATCAACCTTGCGTATTCAAGTATAAAGTGCAAGCTTTAGGCACCGTTTTACAAGCCATTTATCTTTACATTTTTTTTTATTTATTTTTTTTTTAAATAGAAATTTCAGTATATATGTCCAATTTTCTTGTAAATTAGACCACTTTCATTGTGTTTAATCTTGTGGAAATTGACCCTAAACAATTTGCTTGCATTTTCAGTAAAATCATACAGGTTCCAAACGTAGGTAAGGCGAGAAACAAATCCTATTGTCAATTCCAACATTTAAGCTAAACCTTTTGAAACAGTAAAGTGATTACATTGCATCTAGCTCCAAAACGAATCTACCGTATGATCATGTCCTTTGGGGTGTCAAATGGAAATACCAAACCAGAAATTGGAAACAAGGGAAATCAATTTGATTTTGTGCGACATGAAGTAATAGAAAAGTGCAATCAAAATCAGTGCAAAAAAAGACAACTTGGAAATCACAAACACCAAACAAAAAATAAGCATAAAGTAGATATTACGGCCGCCTTCAAAGAAAACGGGGATAACAAGAAAATGCAGCAAAGCTGATGGACACCAAACGAAAATGACTAACTGACAGTCCAACGACCTCGAGTGAACGGACCCTGCAGACTTGAATTTATTTAATAACAATTATTTTATAAATTGTTAATGGCATTAATTTTGCATTTAGCACTATTGTCACTCAATATTTGTCACACAGCACGCAAATGTACATGTTTAAATGCACGTTTACACGTCAGCGATTAGATAATAACGTCAACCTCTGATAAAGAGAGGAAGCGATCGTTACAAACATTTGAATTGACAGATACGGTAGGGTTTACTGTCATATTTTTGAAGACAGAATGCGGCCTTAATTTCCAAGAACGCTTTCACGCATGGGATAGCACCGGAAGTGGACAAAGTGTTAACAGATCAAAACCCGTGGGCGCTTCGCGCCGCTTGGGGGTTTAAAAATAATCTTTTTTTTATAGGAAAGAAATCTAACTACATGTATCTGAAGCTAATACACTGATCAATGATAGTCAGATATCAGAATAGGAAGGTGACGGTAAGTAACATTTCTAAAGTCAGGTGTTGAAAAAAGATACAAGTAAACTTTCTGAAATCCTGTGCTGATGACAAAAGTAACATTTCTAAAATTAAGTGTCTGAAATCTGCTGTAACGGCACCTTTGTCCATATTTCGGATGAGAAGGTGTTACCCTAAGGATTTTGGATCGTCAATCGCTAATGAGAAGTAAGTCAGGAATTATTTTGATTTCCTTTCTTATCAGCCTACATGTGACACTTCGTCTTTCACAAAGGATTCAAATAAACATTTCGAAGTGGGTTTTTTTTTTAAACCAAGTAGACGCTCTCACCATCATCGTAACACCGATCATTACTGGGGATCATTTTCCAGTCGAAGGTCAAACCGAGTTTAAGGTTACTTTGACATAAATGTTGTAGCGTTATCCGAATGAGTCGTATTCGATTTGTTTCGATACTTACCAATCGTTTAAATTCCACCAGAACCGACTCCGTGGATAAGACTCGAACAATCAGCAAATATACTGCTCTGTATATCGCGCACGTGAGCAGACATACAAACATTGTCTTAGACCCGTGATCGCCTTTGACGTTGCCCAGCGTACTATAATTCCACTGATTGAAACCGGTATAACCTCGATCTATATGAAAAAATGTGAATTTGGTGAAGGATAGGGTCTGCACGTGATCACCTCCTTGTACTGATGTTTTTCACAATGCGATTAAGGAGTTGTTTAATCAATGGTATCCAATATTCCTGCTGAATACACGTACGAGTGTAACCGTCTGTGTCTGTCTGTGTCTGTGTCTGCGTTCTGTACGATAAGATCCGTAAAGAGATGTCGTTTCGGATGCAGAATCGGTTGAAATGTTGAGTAGCCATTACGTTATCAATACGTAAACCGCAACATAGGATTCCTTTCTTGTCCATTCACAATTTCAGTATCCTTAAGCAATACTATCACTGCTGTTATTTTTCTTTGTGTTCAGACAACAACAAAAAACAATATATGAAACTTGAACTTGAGCAGTCCGGTCAAGGTCCCAAAATTGGTCGAGTTCGATAACCTGTTGTATTCAGACGTTATCTTGTATAGGTTGTCGTACCGGTAATATCCGCGGTTCCCTAGCTATTGGCAATACAGTTTTGTCCGTCAAACACTCTAGCCAATCCATCAAAAGCATGTTTTCCGGACAACCTGATACTGAAATCCCTGTACTGTGTGCGTCATCTTGATTTTACTCCGTAGATATTCATCGCCACTGTGTTTTGTCTCCACATTTTTTCTGTCCGAACAGTTACTTGGCCGATATGTCGCAGGGAATCGAGGATACAGAATTGAGTCGAATCTTGCAGTCTGTGATGAGCTCTTCTATGTTGGTTGTTTCCACTTTCGCAAACGATAGCGTGTCGGTTCAAACATCCCAACCTATAGCAACTGTTTCTTTTTCAGAATCAATCGTTCCGTGCGATTTCACTTTTTCTTGAAAATTCTCCACGATCTGGGAATAAATTCAGCATATTACATAATGTCTGTGACTAATTGAAATAGTCAACAGGTTTTTTTTGTGTTTCGTTTTCACACACGATAACACACTGGCTACATACATGTCTCTACGGAGCTTTTTCGATATACCCTAGTGGAGTACATTGAGGTGTTTATGAACTATCGCGCACTTACAATGAACGGTGAACACGTAGCGCCTAACAGTGGAGCTTTAAAACGGTAAGTCACCGACTGACTTGTTGGGACCAATGGATGCCTCACCAAGCAAAAATTGGTGATATCACGACCGTCTTCGTGTAAATCAACATGAAGGAGTTCATCTCGTGAGGGTTCCCGGAGATGCAATTCGGTTCCGGCGCGGTTGATGAAAGACAATCGGTCAGATTTGACTCATTTTTGTTCCGATGAAAATTTCAATAATAATCAAGTCTGAATGGCTAGGTTGCGGAGTCGTATTCCACCGCTTGGTGTATAGTGTATCATTTTCGTTAAGTTTCTTGGGATTAACTCATTGGTCATTAATTTGGCTTGGTTCTGCTTCCATGCCGATTTTCGCTTGTTGAAATGTGATGTTTCGATCTTGGTCATCGTGCACGATTCCCGGCCTTTGTTCTTCACTCTGTGTGATTTTATCCTAAAAGATTTTAGTGTCGAAAAGTTCGAAGTCAAAGTTTTCTACTTTGTTATCAGCATCCGATAGGTTACAGGTAGGGTGTAGATCTCGCCCCCTCCCCTGTTATGTCAGTATCGGGTCATACAAAAGACTCAGCTGCCCCAACCAACCCACCCACCCCTCGTCTCTGTTCATGTTCTGAGTTTTCCTGAATTTAATTGCTTCTTTGATATGTCTCGTTTTGTGTTTTGTTCCCTTTCAACTATCCTGGCATTGTCCCAATCGACGATGTGATTTTGGGTGTTGACGTGATCTGTTAATGCCGATTCAGTGTACTGTGTGGCGGGTGTTTAGCGTGTGGAGCTGGTGAATGTAATGTTGCTCATTTTCTCCACGTCCTTTTGATGTTCCTTCAAACGTGTACTAAATTTCCCCCCAGTTTCATCTATATATATATATATATATGACTGCTGACTTGCATGGTATTTCATATACAACTTCTGTTTTGTCTAAATTGTCTTGTCTTTTGGGTGCACCAGTAAATGTCTGAGGGTTGTCAGTGGTCTTACTGGGGTGCTGAAATGGTGTTTCCTCATCACCCGTGCAATATCTGAAAGACAAAGGGTTTCTATTCCAAAGGGCATTTTGTAGTTAGCCAATGTTGTCTATGTTCGTGTTATTTATCGTTTGGACTATTATGTACTCCGTTCTTCACCTGATTCACCTGTTTGCTTATTTACCTGTTTCGCGACTGTTTAACATATACTTATACTATACTACAAGTTATATGGTGACGTTAATGATGATGACATTTTTTATGAATAGCACTAGGCGATTTTTCGGTTTTCCGAAACGGTTAAAAACACGAATTTGCCTTTTCAGTATCTCGTGTTTAATATTGATATTTTATACGTATGCATACCGATGGCTTTGAGAATAAACTTCCCGTCATTCTGTTCTCGGAAACGCTTTGTCCAATACCGTTTTATCATACCTGTGATACTTCTGCGCATCACTGTTCGTAAAGAAAGATGCGTTCGGCCTTGACCTGCTTTCTCTTTCGATTGGACTTCCGGTTTCCATTTTAATGATCTCATACAGAATGCCTTTTTTGTAAATCTGAAATAAATCTTTCTTAAAACAAATCAACAAGACAGTACAGACGTGTAAACAAAACCATAGTTAGAACTCAAAATCGATAAATTTAGGACAAAATAGGAACAAAGGAAAGATTTATGTATATTTCCATGATAAAACTTGTGAACATCTCATAAATTACGGTATTTGTGCACCACTCTCTCAGTCCCAAAATATCTGCCAGTAAAATACATCTCATTAAAATTTAAGTAGTATGAGCATGGACAGCTTAAGGATGGAGGAAGCTTATTATGATACATTGTTAACAGTAGTGCATGTCAAACTGAGAATTTGTGAAGCGAATATAACTAGTCGTCTGCAGAGGGTCCAGAACACTGCAGCACGGCTAGTTACTCGTACTCGAAAGAGAGAGCACATCACACCTGTGCTCTATTCGTTGCACTGGTTACCTGTACGATACAGGTCGCAGTACAAAATTCTGGTGTACACATACAAGGCACTGAATGGAACAGCTCCTCAGTACAGGAGCTTGTTACCCTGTATCAGCCGTCACGATCACTGCGGTCGGAGTCAGAATCTTTGTTGTATGTCCCAAAATCATGTACTGTGACCTACGGAAACAGATGCTTTGGAAGGGTTTCGGCTACGTTGTGGAATAGCTTACCATCTGCAATTAGAAAGTCCAATACCCTGGCAAAGTTCAAGAGGGACATCAAAACTCACCTCTTCGCGTCTGCATTTTGGAATCTTTGCAAAGACGTTATGTAAATACCACCCTTTTAATTGTTCAATTATGTGCAAATTGCTTGCTTAAATGTATAAAAGTGATTGCAAGCCTTTGTCTTTTTTTTTCGTTTTCACAATTATAACCATTACTTGTATCCATATGTTGTAAAGCGCTTTAGAGTAATTTTATAAATTATATAGGGCGCTATATAAATGTTGTATATTATTATTATTTATTATTATTATAACTCGATTATCTCTTCACTTACAGCCTATTATGTGTCATGTTTTGTTCAGTACACTATCGTACCTAATAGCTACGGAGTCAGTCTTCGGTTTTAACAATGTCTTACAGGTATCCGCTTTATTTCCGCCTTAGAAAGCTTTCAGCATATCAATCTCAATGGATTTTCGCCAAGACTTGAATTATTTCTTCGCTTCCGTTTCGTCATGACAACAATGTTACCAAGGAGACAGCGCAGACATTTCTTATGCTTATGCTACACGATCTATAGATTATGACGTCATAAAAATAGACCATGTGACGTAATCAATTTTCGATTGGATGAAAAGTACAAAAATATGACGTTGATAATAACGGACTTTACGTGACGTCATCGATTTTTGATACATGAAGAATCAAAGTACATAATATGACGTTAACAATTATGGACATAACGAGACGTCATCGATTTGTGATTGAATAAAAGTACATAGATAAGATGTATGAAGACGACGTTAGTGGAGATAATAATCTAATGTGTTTGTTTTTTAAAATAATTCATATTTAACCTTTCCGGGGCACAATGATAGTATCAAGTTGACATTTCACATCAAATGGAATTCATAACATACAGTTACTTCAAAGGTTCAGAAAGCATTTTAAAGAACATTTCTAATGGAAACGAATAGAATGGCTGTAATAAATCATATATAGATATTTTATCATTCCACTCACTCGAACTAGATAAGATTTGTGTTACTGGAGATATGTACGCCAATTTAATGCGTGGGATGTAATAGTACATGTAGCAACTGATTATGATATGTCAAGGAGTTTACTCGAATCTCTCCATTCATTATGAAAATCGTAGATATTTTCTGCTAATGAGGATGTTAAGGAATTGTCGCAGAGAGACATTCTAGAGGGGAAACTTGAGATATCGGCCACCGCAGAGCTTACAAGTGATGTATCGTAGCAATGCATTTCAGCTAACCTTAATACAAACTGACATCTTTGATTGCTTGCAAATAAGAATGGGCACATGAGTACTTGTAGTAGTAGTCCTAATTTCGAAAACGTTGGAGTTTCATGGGTAAAGTGCGCTGGACGCATCCCCGTAGATTTTTGACATACTTATACCCCTTTAATGAGATTCCAGCACTGAAGAGTTCCACAACCTCGGTATCGGATTCGCTGTTTGCTTTATAATCAACAAGAATTAGTCTTCGGGGTCTAAAAGATTCCTTCACTTAATTCCCTTATACTAGGTGCAATAAAAAAGTACATCACAGATGAGTTTTTAACTGCGTGACCTTTCGCAAGCTTTTCGAGTATCCCTGATAGATAAAAGTTCACCTGCCATCAACTCGTACTGAAACCACTTAATGTATATTTTATTGCTGGCAGAGTCATAAGGACATTCCTTGTCACTGAAGAAGACATATACAATGTATATTGAAACAAATGACCTGACAAGGTCATGCTATCATGCTGTGACAATAACGTGCAAGGTCATTAAGTGGTTTTAACTCTCTCTAAAACGGCATAACTTCTTCGTGTATGTTTTCCTTAGTAACAAACATATTATTATAACATTAATTATTTATTTCCATTGAATTTGATAATGAAATACTGTAAAGGTTTTAACACGTGGTACTAATTATCGCTATTAGAAAGAAACACAGTGACGGATTTTATACCAAAACAGTCGAAAAATTATTTTAAAAACCCCAACGTAAACCCTTAAAAAAAGGACAAAAACGATGCGGAAGTTGATTTCCTTCACATGACCTTTGGCATGACGTAATCAGTCCAAGCTACGAGGCTCTTGGATTATCAACTACAAGTGTGATACCTCAAGGAATAGTACCCCAAAGGTTTGATCGATTACAGTATCCGACCATATCCATGGTTACCGCAACTAAAACCATGAAGACGCGCTGAACTAGAGTTTAAGCCCCTTCCACCCGACGCTACCAGAGTGATTCATTTTACGTTGTTAGAACTTGTTTAAAACAGTTTAAGCCCCTTCCACCCGACGCTACCAGAGTGTAAGCCCCTTCCATCCGACGCTACCAGAGTGTAAGCCCCTTCCACCCGACGCTACCAGAGGGATTCATTTACGCTGTTAGAACTTGTTTAAAAAATGTCATTAAGATTCATTAGTTTGGAAATATGTAATATCAAAGTTTTATTTTAGCCACAAAAATTTACGTATTACACGTGTGGCAACGTTTCAAAAACGACTGGTCCTTTGTCAAGCAATGACTAAGTGGAGTATTGATTACGTCACTGATCACCTGTCCGACAATGTGACAAATGTGTACTACAACTGTAGTCACTCTTGATTTGAAAATTTTGTAAATAAATACAATTAACTATCAGATTTTAATATCGGTAGAATATGAAATTGCATACATGTATTTAACCTGATGACCAATAATCCTATGAATTTTTGTTCAGAAAGATTTATTTTTCCGTTGTATATTTCATAATATTTTCTTGTACGGATCTTAAGCACAATCGGAATAGGGCAACAGGCATAGCTTATACAAGCTCTCTCAATGTTCACGTTAGTGAAAACAATCTTAAATACACTAACAGGTCGAGTTGGACGTCAATATCTCTCGTTGCCATCTATAAAAATAATCTGTTTGGAAACAGAGTATGACAGGCCACATGCTAGATACAGTCGCTGTGGCTATCATACCCAGTCTCTCCCACGTCGGCGTGTTCTTCTTGCAATTACCTATAGATGTAACCTGAGCTCCTATTTCTGGCGCGCGCGCCTGGTAATGACAGGCGCTTCTTCCTAATGCGAGCCGTGTGCAATAGACACTCGTTTCCTGTCTGGCTCGGGGTATTACAAAGGACGTAACAATGACAAGGCAATTATTGTCTATGACATTTTGCTGTATCATCATATTTGTTTAAAAATCTTCTTTATTTTTTTTATTTTTTTTTCGATTTTGATTTCAATTTATCAAAATGTTACTGCAATATACAAAATCTAGTAGATTTTTTCTAAAATTTAAATAACAGCAATGAATAAAGCATACCGTGTTACAAATAAAAGCTTGTTTTGTTTTTCAGTTTGCTGAATTTTGTAATCTTGCAAGCAGAATTTAAATAATAAAGGTTTTTTAGTAAGTGAACAGTCATTATAAACTTAAAATAAAATAAATATTAACATTTGTGATTATGTAAATATTGTTGGTTTCATTGCCACTTCCTTGTGTTATTGTACCGTTACTCGAATTTGACCTATAAATAAACATTGCGGGGTTGCCGATGAAGCAAATAATTTTTCCCATTTTGAAACACTTTTGCCATAATTTCTACAATTTTTATTCAATGATCTCCATAAAAAATGTTTTGTTGTTTATATTTTGCACTTGTTAAATATCCATTCTTAGTTCAAATTGACGCCTTCTGCTTCATAGACCCGCTATGTATATATATAGGTTTAATCTGAAGGTGAAAGCCGGGGTAGTGGCAACGAACGCACACTTATAAGCATAAACAAGAACATCGACATCTTTATCGCACAAGGTAATATATCATTTTCCCGATGAGATTATGAAAGAGACCATATAGCTTGCCCATAGTCTTCTTCAACCTGCCTCTTTGGAAACCATGTGTTGTAAGTTTGTCCGTCAGCAGTCGATATCTATCCCAGCAATCATGATATTTGGAGCAACCTTTCGAACACGATAGGTCGAGGAAACAAGCAGGGATGTTAATTAAAAAAAAGGGAAAGTTCATCATCAATAGCGAAATAGCATTCTTCACGCATAGCTAAGTAGTACGCCGATGATGTAAGCTATATGAAATGAGAAGAGTAGGTAGATTCCTACAATCGATGTGGTCAAAAATAATTCTTTTATTTCTAAGACAACATGTATCGATATAAAACGATATTTAAAAGAGGAAGAAAAAAAGAAAAAAAACATATGTTGAAAGTGAAATAGCGTCATTATTATCCTGCTCTTAAGATGTTATGAGAATAAGTCGAACTATATAGGAGAAAATTCGGATGGAAGATTTGAATTTTGTCAAGATTTTGTACTATTCATGCAATTGAGGAGGCTCCACCCTTTCGCAATTAGCCAGCAGAATTCAATGAAAGTTGCACATAATGGTTATGTCACTATGTAGAAGTGATTTTATGAAAATCTAATCATTCCGATGAACTGGGGATGATATGTCAACACCCGATATCAATATCGAAACTTATCTTAGAAATGTATAATCAGTATACTTCAGAAATAAAGCTTATGATACAAAGACATTAATTAACTCACGGGAAGACACTGACATACGATCAGACGACTTCAAGAAGGTCGTATATGAGGCGCATGGAATGCAGCCTGATGTGTTTTGTTTACCGACCTCACCTGTACGTATCACGTGTTAACAGGGTCGCTACGACTTTTGTTGTCGAGCGAGTTACGCTCTGTCAGATAATTTGTTTCACATATTGTAGATATTTTATGATAAATAAAATATTTGTAAGGCTGATTAGCAATGTTTCTTTTCATAATTTTATTGTTGTCATAGTTTTGAAAAATGCCACACACTCAAAAAATGTAAAAGTGTTGAATTTGACAAAAATTCAATTTTTCGGTATTTTTTACCAAAAGATCTCCAGTTTATCGGAATGCTTTGATTTTCATAAAATCATCTCTACATAGTGACATAACCATTATGTGAAACTTTTATTGATTTCTGCTGGCTAATTGCGAAAGGGTGGAGCCTCCTTAAAACTATTTTCTGAGTAAACAATTACCTTGCTTTAACAGCACGCGGTGCCTTTTATCCTTTTTTTTATTAAGATCTGATTATGTAACATCCATTATATTCATTAAGAAGATTTTTGTACTCACTTAACTCAATAAATAATATCATCCTTAGTATATTTCATCTTAACCTTTGTCATGATTTGCTCACAAACTATGCCCCAGAAAAGTTCGCAGCCCTCGGTAATGCCGTTCGCCCCTCGATTATAAGATGAAGAAGGCGTGTTTTTATACACTGCAGTAGTGAACCAAGTGGGGGAATCAAACCCAGATAGACGAAACTTTTCTGAAGAAAGCATTTTAAAAATTGATCAAAAGATATTATAACTTTTTCGAAATCCGATTTCTATTTATTCCTGTTCGGGAGGATAAAATAATTAACATATGAATGTAATCCTAATTAAATGGTTCTCATAATGGTAGTGGAAGAGCCAGAGATAAAACGTGTTCAAAAACTCTTGTAAGGTTTCGGAATATGATGCGCAGGAGACAAAGTAAATACTTTCTGCATCATCTGGCCATTTCGTCCTTTGATGACTCTGATGAAGATCATAAGATTAAAGACTAGTGTTTAACGTGTTCCACAACATACGTTAAAATGCAGCAAAATGGGGGAGAAAAACTATATTTTTCTTGTTTCTTAATTGTTAAAGGTTGCAATGATTTCTGCCTTTCTTTTCTTTCATAATTGATAAGACTTGGCTTTGGCTTTAGCCTGCGTTTAATAAGTACAGAATGAAAATAACGCGCTAACTGCAGAAATTACGACCAGAATATAGATACTAAAAGTAATTTGCAAATCAGTCAGCATTTCTTATATCCTCAGATCAAGTTCATATCATAACATTTACTTATTAAGTTATTTACAGGGTTTTTTAAATGATAGCTTCACAGTTTCTTCTTCAATATATTTCGTAGTGGCTCAACACCTATCCTTGTCTTATTCCGCGATTTGTTTAGATATGTATTTTGCCTTTATTTCGGTTAACTCACCTCGCAACTTAATCATTTAAGTCCCGCCGATATGATTATATAAATCGAAAAATGCGTTTCCTTTGGCAGCATTAATTAAGAAGACAGCAATTTTCTTTTGTATGTCCTGCCATAAAATGGGGGTGGGGCATATTATAGGGTTGCATGTCCGTCCCGTCCGTCCCGTGATCAAAGTGGTGGTAACTATCTATAGAACATAAAACACTGAAACTAATTCCACATGGTGACGGGGCATATTTGTCGTACAGACATTTTCTAGGTTTTTCTTAATCTATTTATTTTACAACAATTATGAAATAAGGTTTACAACTTATATTAATCAATCTTGTAAGCCCGGATGTTAGCGTGCGGGGCTCCTAATGTGGGAGAAAACCGGAGTGCCTGGAGAAAACCCAACGTGGTGGGGCAGGTGAACCCATATTTGTTCACGTCCGATCGGGGAATCGGTGAAAGGCAAGTGCGCTATCCACTGCGCCACCCAACCATCCTTTTTTTATTTTATTTTTTTATATGAAGAAACGTATTAGTTAATGCATTCACAAATCCAATTATCTGACCATACTTTATATTGACCAATCTATCATTATACTCACGCTTGTTGGTATCGACACAACGCTTCGATTAAAGAGGAGAGATAATGGTTTATGTTTTGCAAATTCTAATCCTTGCGATGTTTTTTTCAAAGAACAATCCTGTAGGGCCTAAATAGATACGCGAAAAACTTGTTTTATACTTTCTTTTGGTTGATCATTTATTTATATATTATATGTGAATTTTAGTTATCTAAATTAATTTTTAATTCTGTTTTTTACTGATATTTATGTTCGGTAACAACAACCTCATAAACGTCAATAAAAAAATAGAAACGAGAAATAAATAAATCGATTTGAAAGAATTTTGGTAAGCCTTCACTATTCATCAAATTAATATTGTTTTTGTTGTTGTTGTTTTGTTGTTGTTTTGTTGTTGTTGTTGTGTTGTTGTTGTTGTTGTTGTTGTTGTTGTGTTGTTGAATTGTTGTTATGGTTGTTGTTGTATTGTTGTTGTGGTGTTGTTGTGTTGGTGTTGTATTGTTGTTGCAACGTTGTTGTCGTTGTATTGTTGTTGTTGTTGTATTGTTGTTGTGTTGTTGTTGTTGTTGTTGATGTTGTTGTTGTGTTGTTATTGTTGCTTTTGTTTCCGCTGCTGCTGTTGTCTTGTTGTTGTTGTTGTCGTGTTGTTGTTATTGTTATTATTGTTATTGTTGTTGGGTGTTATTGTTATTGTGTTTGTGTTGTTGTTGTTGTTGTTGTTGTTGTTATTGTTGTATTGTTGTATTGTTGTTGTTGTTGTGTTGTTGTTGTTGTGTTGTTGTTGTTGTTGTTGTTGTTGTTGTTGCTGTTGTTGTTGTGTTGTTGTTGTTGCTTTTGTTTCCGCTGCTGCTGTTGTCTTGTTGTTGTTGTTGTCGTGTTTTTGTTATTGTTATTATTGTTATTGTTGTTGGGTGTTGTTGTTATTGTGTTTGTGTTGTTGTTGTTGTTATTGTTGTGTTGTTGTTGTTGTGTTGTTGTTGTTGTGTTGTTGTTGTTGTTGTTGTATTGTTGTTGTTGTTGAAGTTGTTGGTGTTGTTGGTGTTGTTGGTGTTGGTGTTGTTGGTGTTGGTGTTGTTGTTGTTGTTGTTGTTGTTGTTGTTGTTGTATTGTTGGATATACTGTATGATTGTGTAGGCTGTTTTTGTTGAAACCAAAATATTCATAAATATGTTTGTATGATGTCATTTCAAACCTTGGCAGAGGCCTGGAAATTGAAATATTAATTAGAAATATTAAATACGCAAGAACCTTTATTCGAAAATTTATTCAGAAATCAAAACCAAGCAGACGTGTATTGTGTCATTTCGTTGGGACTTTTCGATGGTACTTAAAGTCAAACGAATGAAACCCAAGGTGTTATGTGTTCCGAAGTATATTAAAAAAAAACGTAAACTGAGAATGGTGTTTAAAATTCATCAAGAGAGTCAACCGCTTGTGACGAAAAAATGTAATAGAACAACGAAGTCGGATAACATCTACCAGGTATTAAAAAAAATCAGAAGGTCGATGCAAAATTGTCTTTATAGTGCAGTAAATGAACAAAGCCATTTCTTCCGGACTTATCAGTAGAAATAATGCGTAAAGAATTTAATTTTATGTCATAAATGTTTCATCAATATCTGAAACATGTGCACAATATATTGAAATGCAGACGCAGCCAAAAGGGGGATGAGATCCGCTTAAACTCTACTGATATACAAATGTTGGCTTCAAAAGTAAATTCGCTTTTAAATGAAAATTTAATGTAAAACTTGCCAGAATGAATTCCGGCTGCAAGCTTACAAGTACATCCAACCTCTTGGACTTATAGTTTACGAGAAAAAAACGCCCCGTGACGTAAAATAATCACTGCTAATACAAAGTTAGGTTGAATTTGTGCTGTGGACGAACGTGACTTCCGACCACAATGCTCCAAGCCCTAATTGGACTGTAATCAAGCGCCGATATTAGCACCTGATTCATATCTACGTCGGGTATTTGGGTAATTCGTGATCCAAATGTATACATCCATTTGAACCTCATTATCGACTATTCCCTTTATAAAACCAAACGTTAGGTGTGTTTTCATTCAATCGTGATAGCCCATCCTCATACAATTATTATACCATGAGATGACTAATACATGTTTTTGCTTTTAGTATCTGTAACATATTGAATAAATAATTGTTTTGGATGAAAATTCGTACACGTGTTATAATATTTACTGTAACCTAGCAACATATGTCCTTATCCTGACTC
This sequence comes from Mizuhopecten yessoensis, assembly GCF_002113885.1. Taxonomy (NCBI): domain Eukaryota; kingdom Metazoa; phylum Mollusca; class Bivalvia; order Pectinida; family Pectinidae; genus Mizuhopecten; species Mizuhopecten yessoensis. The sequence continues at coordinate 903,892 of NW_018406385.1, forward strand.
CTTCATTAGGGAAGTGCATGTTATACACTGACTTCCTGACTGTAAAATGCGCCTCCTTTTCTAAAGAGTTCACGGAAACGAGACACACTTTTTCTACAACGTAAAAGTTGTGATCTCCAGCAATGAGACGAGAGTTATCGTAACAGACATACCAGATGCACGCAATTTAGTTTTCTTGCGTTTTTATTTGGAAAGGTACACGGTATCGGGGTCCAAACTTAATGATGCATTTGACAAATGCATACCAACCACTGCATTCATAACAGCTTCCAAGTAATTCTGAACTGTTCGGAACCGGTAATTGTAACGGAGATATCCCTGACACGAATCACGTGTAGGATGTGGGCATGTGTGATTAATTCGGTTTTATTAAAAAAAAAGAGTTAAACTTAGCTTTAGACATTTTTAAGGGTCCCTGGCCCACTGCAATCTGGGTTTGTTTTCGCATATACAGTAACCACCCCTTACTTTCGTTATATATGTATACAGCTGTAGCACAGTTTGACCAGAACACTCACCTCGGTCAGTTAGAACGACAGTTTAAAACTCTGAGGTCCTGGGTTCGAATCCCGACCTAGCCCGGCGACTTTTTCACACTCAGAACAATGTCGTTGTTTTTTTTTTGTTTTTTTTTTACCTTTCTCATTTTTTCATAAATGTCCCGCAATTTACGTTTTTCTTTTCAGAAAGTGATTTATCAAAACTAGACCCTGTAGTTACAGTTTTTGGCAGTGGTGTGGGGATCCTTAATGACCTAGCTATGCCGCCTGACATTCGTGGAGTGTTCGTGGAGCGTTTGTCATTCATTCTGATATATTTTTCTCTTCATTTGACGTTTCTGTCTTTTTGTAAAGACTTTGAGTTCCGATTCTGTTCAGTGTGTTGACGCTGTGTTATGGTTTGTCCTTGTGTGTTGACGCTGTGTTATAGTTTGTCCCTGTGTGTTGACGCTGTGTTATGGTTTGTCCTTGTGTGTTGAATCAGTGGTATATTTGTCTTTGTGTAGTTACTCAGTGGAAAAGTTGTCCTTTAGTATTGACCAAGTGGTACATTTGTCCTTGTGTATGGACTCAGTGGTATATTTTTACTTGTGTGTAAACTTGGTGGTTTATGTGTCATTATGTGTTGACTCAGTGGTATATTTGTCATTATGTGTTGACTCATTGGTATATTTGCTCTTGTGTGTTGACTCAGTGATATATTTTTCCTTGTGTATTGACTCAGTGGTATATTTAACCTTGTATGTTGACTCAGTGATATATTTGTCCTTGTGTATTGACGATGTATATTTTGTTTTGGTTTGTTAACTCAGTGGTATATTTTAGCTGTAGGTTAACTCAGTGGTATATTTAATCTGGTATGTTGACTTAGTGGTATATTTTAGCTGTAGGTTGACACAGTGGTATATTTAATCTTGTATGTTGCCTTAGTGGTATATTTTAGCTGTAGGTTGACTCAGCGGTATGTTTTAGCTGAAGGTTGACTCAGAGGTATATTTTAGCTGAAGGTTGACTCAGAGGTATATTTAATCTTGTATGTTGCCTTAGTGGTATATTTTAGCTGTAGGTTAAATCAGTGGTATATTTAAGCTGTAGGTTAACTCAGTGGTATATTTAAGCTGTAGGTTGACTCAGTGATGTTGTATATTTTGTCTTGGTTTGTTAACTCAGTGGTATATTTAAGCTGTAGGTTGACTCAGTGATGTTGAATATTTGTCTTTTTTTTGTTGACTCAGTGATGTTGTATATTTTGTCTTTGTGTGTTGACTCAGAGTGGTATATTTTAGCTGTAGGTTGACTCAGTGGTATGTTTTAGCTGAAGGTTGACTCAGTGGTATATTTTAGCTGAAGGTTGACTCAGTGGTATATTTTAGCTGAAGGTTAACTCAGTGGTATATTTTAGCTGTAGGTTGACTCAGTGGTATAATTTAGCTGTAGGTTGACTCAGTGGTATATTTTAGCTGAAGGTTAACACAGTGGTATATTTTAGCTGTAGGTTGACTCAGTGGTGTTGTATATTTTGTTTTGGTTAGTTAACTCAGTGGAATATTTTAGCTGTAGGTTGACTCAGTGATGTTGTATATTTTGTTTTGGTTAGGTAACTCAGTGGTATATTTTAGCTGTAGGTTGACTAAGTGATATTGTATATTTTGTTTTGGTTTGTTAACTCAGTGGTATATTTTAGCTGTAGGTTGACTCAGTGATATTGTATATTTTGTTTTGGTTTGTTAACTCAGTGGTATATTTTAGCTGTAGGTTGACTCAGTGATGTTGTATATTTTGTCTTTGTGTATTGACTCAGTGGTATATTTAACCCTGTATGTTGACACAGTGGTATATTTGTCCTTGTGTGTTGACGATGTATATTTTGTTTCGGTTTGTTAACTCAGTGGTATATTTTAGCTGTAGGTTGACTCAGTGATGTTGTATATTTTATTTCGGTTTGTTGACTCAGTGGTATATTTTAGCTGTAGGTTGACTCAGTGGTATATTTAATCTTGTATGTTGACTAGGTGGTATATTTTAGCTGTAGGTTAACTCAGTGGTATATTTTAGCTGTAGTTTGACTCAGTGGTATATTTTAGCTGTAGGTTAACTCAGTGGTATATTTAATCTTGTAGGTTGACTCAGTGGTATATCCAATCTTATAGGTTGACTCAGTGGTATATTTTAGCTGTAGGTTGACTCAGTGGTATATTTAACCTTGTAGGTTGACTCAGTGGTATATTTTAGCTGTAGGTTGACTCAGTGGTATATTTAACCTTGTAGGTTGACTCAGTGGTATATTTTAGCTGTAGGTTGACTCAGTGATGTTGTATATTTTGTCTTTGTGTGTTGACTCAGTGGTATAGCTGTAATACTAGGGAGACGTATCTAGTCTGTCACTCTACCCGACTCGGACCCCCTAACCCGGATTCTGTAGAATGATACGTGCTTGTCTGCAAAGAGAAACAAGTGCAGATTTATAAATAAACCGGCTCATTTGGTTTCCTCTCTGTTTTTTAATATGGTTCGTGACGACTTTCACTTTGTTTTCGTGATTCCAAAATCCTGTTTTAATCTTTTATTTTCGAATATGCTCTTGTTTGTTGACGTCATGGTGTATTTTCGTCGAATTGATTATCATCTTGTGTTCTGTCAGAAGTGTGATCATTTATTTATTTCTCTTCTGTTAATATTCTGTTCGTATTGACATCGACAGAAACGTTTTTATGGCAGCAGACGACATATAAGTCCTGGTACATGTATCACCTGGTCTTATCACCGGATCAGATACAAACTGGTAAATAAAGCACCGTCTAGTTTACTTGTCTCGTTGAATTGCTTTTCTCAATGAATATTCATCAGAATTTTGTCTCATTTTATTATTCTCTCATAATCCTCCCATTTAAACTTAAATAAATATGATCAAGCTATCAAAATTGCATGTGAAAACACTTAACCTACGATTAGTATAACTTACGGGTGTTTACAAAGATATGAGGAAACTAACGTTTGAACGTTAACGCATGTAGTTACATATATATATATATATATATATATATCAATTTTTGTATTCAGTTTTACGTCAAAATGTCTGATGTCTAAACTCCTTGATACGGCCAAAATCATTTAATATGTATAAAAAAAACTATATATTTCATTCCCAATCTTAAAATCGAAGAACAAATTAAGGATGTTGGANCGTCAAAATGTCTGATGTCTAAACTCCTTGATACGGCCAAAATCATTTAATATGTATAAAAAAAACTATATATTTCATTCCCAATCTTAAAATCGAAGAACAAATTAAGGATGTTGGACAGTCTGTAGCATTACTTGGCGTTACTACCACTCAATAAGAGATAATTTAAAACACTTCCGCCAGACATTCCCGTCATGGTCTGGTAGTTTGGTCAGTTGATCCTAACGTTGATGACCTAGTAGGATATACATTACGTACATGTATATTATATCAAAAGCTAGACAAGAACTTCACACGTGACAGCTAGATATATGTGGAAACCACATACTTGTTGCAGGACTAGGAACAGTGATACCATAAGAGCCGTCGCTTGGGCTCGAACCCGCGACCCTTGGTTCTCCAGCCCGATGCTCTATGTGGAAACCATATACTTGTAGTAGGACGAGGAACAGTGATAAAGATAGTGCCTTCGCTTGGGTTCGAACCCGCGACCCTTGGTTCTCCAGCCCGATGCTCTATGTGGAAAGCACATACATGTAGTAGGACGAGGAACAGTGATAAAGATAGGGCCGTCGCTTGGGTTCGAACCCGCGACCCTTGGTTCTCCACCCCGATGCTCTATGTGGAAAGCACATACTTGTAGAAGGACGAGGAATAGTGATAAAGATAGTGCCGTCGCTTGGGCTCTAACCCGCGACCCTTGGTTCTCCAGCCCGATGCTCTATGGGGAAAGCACAGACTTGTAGAAGGACGAGGAATAGTGATAAAGATAATGCCGTCGCTTGGGCTCGAACCCGCGACCATTGGTTCTCCAGCCAGATGCTCTATGTGGAAAGCACATACTTGTAGAAGGACGAGGAATAGTGATAAAGATAATGCCGTCGCTTGGGCTCGAACCCGCGACCCTTGGTTCTCCAGCCCGATGCTCTACCGTTGAGCTAAAGAGAAATTCCCTACAGCTGACGGTTGTAAGGCAACCTAATCAATGCACATCTTTTACATACTTACCTGGTAATAGTATCGCCAGTATCAGATCTGTTCAACTGGTGTGAATACCAGACCGCATGTTTGTATCTTTATACTGATGTGACGTTGTTTACTAGCAAAAGTACTGTTCTCAGTCAACATATTAAAGCTCTAGAAAGTTGGTAGCTATAGACAGGTGACAGATAAACAAATGCTAGTTATAGACAGATGCTACTTGTGTCGCTCTAGACAGATGCTACAATTATGAAATTGAAGGCAGTTGTTATCTCTAGATAATTGCTAGTTATAGACAGGTGATAGCTATAGAAAAAATGTTGTTATACACAAGTGATATGTATTGGGTGGTCGTTATAGTCAGGTGACTGTTAAAGAAGGATGGTCGCTATAGGCAGGCGGTAGATTTATTTAGTATTATAATATACACACCGCTGACAGCTATAGACAGGTGGTGGTTATAGACAAATGATGAATTAAGACAGGTGGTAGTTAAAGACAGGGTGTAGCTTTAGATATATCTATGTAAATGGTAGTTATAGACAGAG
>NW_018406386.1:0-300 GCF_002113885.1 Mizuhopecten yessoensis
TGGATAATGTTATAATATCACAACACATTAGTGTCACACCTATGTTAATCACGGATAATGTTATAATACCACAACACTTTATTGTCACACCTGTAAGTCAATCATGGATAATGTTATAATATCACAACAGATTAGTGTCACACCTATGTTAATCACGGATAATGTTATAATACCACAACACTTTAATGTCACACCAGTAAGTCAATCAAGGATAATGTTATAATACCACAACAAATTAATGTCACACCTGTAAGCCTATCAAGGGTAATGTTATAATACTACAACACTTTAATGTCACAC
>NW_018406386.1:3050-3647 GCF_002113885.1 Mizuhopecten yessoensis
ACGTTAGTTTTTTTAAGTTTTGGGGTTCAGTCTGTACTAGGCAGCTTAGGTGGGTGTGTGTTGTGCTTGTCTCTACGTGTTTCTTCCGCTATGGAATAACGAGGCCATTTCCTCAATTCCAAATGCGGCTGTCTCGTCTTGTATATTTGTTTATGTGGTTATGGGTTATATGGGGATTGGGTTCATTTATTATTTTATTGGGGATTTGTGTAGGGTTTTAATAACTTAATACATCTACGGAAGGGATGTCATTTTTAACAGGATTTGGGAACGTTTATAGTTTATTTTAAAGTCTTGTTAAAATTTATTCATTAATATTTCATTAGTAGTTCTTCATCCATATATAATAAGTTATTGGGGAGTTTTTATTAGGCTGGAGCTTGCTGGAGTAATAGGATTATTATTATAAATATTATGGATACTAAGAAGGAATATTTTTGCAATTTCCTTCTTGTTAGCTTTCATTGTTGTACATCCAGAATTTTCATTGTATATATCATCTAATAATGTTTACAGCATGCTTGTGAGAAAGGAAAGAGAGTTAGTGATAGGGAGAGGGATAAGGAAGGCTTCGTGATTGGGAATGAGAGATTGTTA